>NC_141852.1:21353619-21660619 GCF_024713525.1 Acromyrmex echinatior
CACGAGCATCCTACGTATCACGCGAACGAAGGCAATTAATTACTCGTGTGGTTCCATCGAGTGGAAGCAATGGAGAGAGTATATTAATATTTTGCTCTCTCTTTCTCTCTCTCTCTCTCTCTCTCTCTCTCTGTCTGTCTGTTTGTCTCTGTCTCTGTTTCTCCCTCGACGTACTCGTTCAACGAGGGAGAAAGAAAAAGTGAGCAGAAAAGATTTTCCGGTCTCGCGCGGATGTCAGCCCTGGGGAGAAATCGATCGGAAAATTCGCACAGTCGGACGGAACAACGCACGAGGTGAAGCACCTCGGTATAAAGAAAAAATCGAAGGTTCGCCCGATCGATTACGGTCGCGGATGTCGGCTTCGCCAGATGGTAGGTATAGCTTCGCTCCAAGTAGATAGTCCGGTGCTATTCGACACCGAAGTTGCTCGTTAAATTCTCAACATCGTCCTATTTACCTACTTTGTAATAAAATCAACGGCGTATTAGTCGATCACTATCAACGCTCGATATAGACTTTATTGCAAAAGCAGATACATTTATTTCTGCACTTCCTATATCCGAGCGAGCGAACATTTCAATTTTTACTTTCGTTCATTATATGATGCGACCCGATTTCGTGACCTCGCTTCGGCAGACTGCATAGTGCCGCACCCGTTGTCATTATTTCTCAATTGCGTTAGTTTTACGTCGCTGCAGTGACTACGTCCGTACTAAAGAAGATAATGCAAATGTTGCATTTTATGTATGCGCGCGCGCGCGCGCGTGCAATTAAAAGTTTATTAGAGGCACATTAAAAATGAACATTCTCGCTTATAAAAGCTGCTCGAAATTTGTAATTTTCTTTTTCCTTTCTTTTTACAACGCCTTTGCTGGGAGTAAATCTTCATTTGCTGGAACTATAAATGCAATTCGCACCGGCTAACTGTAAAGCGCAGCGTTAACGGACCAGCCCGTTATATTGCGAAGAACGAATAAGTGTGTTGCACGCGGCATGTCGTTGCTTATGCCATAAATACGAGATGACTCGTAAACTCGATAGTTTTTTAAAGTAGCGCGTTGTAATTAATTTAACATCGTAATTGACGTTCGCTGTTTGAAATATGTTACAGCTTAAATGAATCTTTGAATACACAATAAATTAAATTTGGAAAAAAGTTTAGATATTTTATTTATATTATATTTTTTTTATTTGTAACTACTGATTCATTTATATTCTATACTCCGTCCGCCTGAATGTGAGTTTTTTTTATTATTGTTAGTAACATATTTTGTATTTTGAGAATGATTGATTATTTTTGATATTTTTGATTAATTGCATTCCATGTGTGCGAATTCGTGTTGCCTAATCGGATTTCTCAAATTTGTAAGTGGCTTTAAATGAATTGACTTAATGAATCATCCACATGAGTTGCTCGACTCATTAATCGAAAATTAAAGCACATTCAAAAATCCTGTTTCCGAAGTGCGTTCATTAGATTCTCCCTTCCGCATAAATACCACCATTAATAATCGATTCACTAGTGTACGTAATTTCAATGGCAATTAAACGGTCGTAAATACGCCAAATTTATCATTCTCACATCATGCTGAATGCATTTGCAAAGCCGGCAAGGGTTGATGGAGTAATAACAGTTTACGGGTTTGCACGAGATTCGCATGCATCAGTAGAAACTCATTACCATTTTCGATCGTATTATAGTCGATGGTATAAATAATTTGTTCGATATATCGCTTATCGTAATAAACGTTCGAAAATAAATTGTGCATACTAGGATTGTAACGCGTTCCGCATTATAGGTATACATCATGAATGTAACATTACATTTTTAACTATTCGTGTTATCGCGACTGAATTTATGATCAAAAGCCATATTTTGTTAAAATATATACATGAGGAAATTACGTTAATCTGTTATAACAGTTTAATTAAATTTTTAATATATAAACTATGATTACGAAAGACATCGAAATATGTTCTGTAGTAAAGTATCTATTCATATTAATATCGATATTCTGTTATTTAAAACATTTGTCGAAGATACAAAAATATGCTACAAGAAAAAATTAATTGATGACTTCTCCACACTGAAAGAAAAGATTGGCTGCTGCAGCAATTTAAATCGTAAAATATGACGTAGCATTTTTAATTGACTGCACACTAAAAAAAATTCATGTAGTTTTACATGGAAATTACGTGTTTATGACCAGAAAATTATCTAAATGTGATTGGAAATTCATAATTTTCAGTAAATTTCCAATCGTATTTAAGTAATTTTCCAGTTAAACATAAACATGTAATTTCCATGTAAAATTAATGAATTTTTTTCGGTGCAGCAGTCAATTTTTGCTGCGGTAGCTTATCCGTAATATCAGTACATAATTTCGATAGGCTTACGCAATCAAAAATTGGTTGCTGCAGCCAATTAAAAATGCTATGCCATATTCAGCCAATCTTTTCTTTCAATACTTATCTTTTCTAATTGTAAGCCTTATTTTCTGATAATATTCCCTGTATCATATTCAGGACGTTGCCACAATCCGTAGATCCATACTCGATTTAGTGAATCGTCCTATGGTTACTGGTAGGTCAATGCGGTGCAATCCCGATGAATATTGTTATCACGATTGCATTAGCGCAGATGACATAGGTCGTTGGCACAATTCCGTCGATACCCGAGACGTTTCCGTTGCTAATTATCCTAATTACACTCTGCATGTTCTATGAATAGATCGTATTGCCTATAGATTTGAAATCAAATTGTTCGAACTGTTCCACAGCGCAATATAAAAGAAATATTTATTCTACATCAAACATCTTTTATTGCATTTATCTCATTTATAGCACTTGTTTTCATTTTGTGAAATATCTCTTTTTCCAAATTGTTGCACTTTAATCTAAAATTAAAAGCCAAAACTAAACAATTCTGTGAATTACAGAGAGATTGATATAAAATTAAATTTACATATCGCTGAAATGAAAAAAATATAATATTGGTGCAATATAATCTATTCTAAAAATGCATTGTCTCTCGTTTCGATACGTACACACTCAATTTTTTAAATTTTATAAAAATTAAAAACAAAATGTATATGTATAACCACATATATGTATATTGTATCACTTAAAATTGTCGTGCATTAAAAAGTGAGATATTCTTCTTTGGCAAATTTACAGGGACTAAATTTTTTCTGCGTATTCGTATTTTCAAATTAAATGCCTGGCAAAGTAGCGATAGATAACAAAGAAAGGAATATCAAGAATTTTTTTGGAATAAAAAAAATTCGAGATTGTATGAAATATCATTTCGATTGCTGAGGAACAAACACGATGCATTGCGGTTTGCGGAGTTCAGACTTTATTTTGTGGAATATGAGAAAAATTCGCCGCTTTTGCTTCGTTCTGCCGCTCGATTGAATGTGTTCGCCGGGCAGGGGATGCAGCTGTCGAGAAAGGCAATGAAACTTCGCCCGCGTTGCTTTTACCTTTCTTTCTCATTGTGTCCCTGTCAAAATGCTCCATCGAGCTACCGGGTGTTCCCTCTGGAAGGACAGAAAAGCGTCGCGACGAGGACTGCCCGTTGGAGCATTCGGACAAAGAAAAAGATAGACAACGAAATGTGAAAATTGGTCGTATTTGGCGAAGAGATAATCGGAGTGCTTTCGAAACGGACAACCAGATACAATATCGCAATATTACATAAAATAGCTTATTCAATGCAATATCTTTTAATATCTAAATTTTCTTTTGATTACATTGAAAAAAATTACAAATGAAAATTATAACTATAATTGGTATAAAAATGTGGAATATATTAGGTGTTGGAATTAATTCGTAGCGTTTTACAAGAGATGGGAAGTACTTTCATTAATGTATTTTTTAATACTCATGTGAAATAAATAACATTCTTTCATTAAAAAACGCTACGAATTAATTCCAACACCTAATAGAATCAAATTTTAAAGATAGCTCTTTTTATGAAATAATCACAACATTGTAATTTACACGAAATTGAAAGAAAGAAAATATAAAAATGTCATTGCAAAATGAAAATTTCAATAATTACAATAATTTCAATAATTTTTGCTACAGTTACGAAAATATAAAAGTTTTTCAGAACACTTTATATAATAAACTTCTAATTGCAGCATTATTCTGGTTTATCCGCTTTTCTCATTTCTTTCAGAGGTTTGTTCTTCGTTAACAGTTGAGAGACTGCTTTAACGACCAAACAATAAGACAATTCGCCAAGTCCACGAAAAATATTTTTCTCAAGTATCTTCGGCACGAAAAGAGTTAGGGTTCTCCAAGCTCTGTATTTCGTTGGCTCACTAGAAAACGGTCCATTATCAAACTTAATGGCTTAATCGACTGGTAATAGAGAAGAGCACCGCTTCGTCTCCACCCACGACAGCAAACAAAGCATTTCTTGCTGCGGGTGGGCACGACGACGCGACGATGCATCGCGATCACAGCAAGAAAGCTTACGTGAAGGCGATGGGCAATGATGCGGTGCATCTGCGCGTAATGTATGTCTTGGGAGTACGCAGGAGTGCATTAGGTACATTACGATGCACCTGGGGCGTTTCGCATACGAGTATTGCACGGAAGAGAATGAAAACGAAAGATGATAGCTACCGTTTGCATCACTTGGGAAATCTTGTCACTTCAAACATTATCGTCTAAATTTGAAATAAAAATTGAAACTTCATTTCTTTCATTTCTTTCGATTATTATTATTACAGTTAAAGTGATATGTAACATTAATCTTCTCCATCTTCATTTCGCTATTATGTCTCGATCCATTACCGCACGATTAGACAAAATATCAATAAGATCTATTATGTGTACGGAAAGAACGATTTTGCTGAAGTATCTAAAAATTTATCTAGATACAAATGTGAAAATAATTTTATTGGATCATCAAAATAATTACGTAAAAATCTTAAGCGTAACGAGCAATGCTGCAAAAAGTTTCGACATTCTATCAACCGCAGTTTGAGCGTCCTACGTAATCATTTTGATGATGTAACAAAATTATTCTCACATCTGTATCTAACTTATAAATGTTTAAATACTTCAGCAAAACCATCCTTTCTCCGTAGTGCCAAGAAAGACGCGATAATTGATAGCGTTTTTCAAAACGATCAGGAAATCTCAATCACGCGGTGCAGATTTAAGCATGGAAGTCGAGGATACATCGCTCGGGCGCGCTTTGCGAGTGTTGCTCGAAAGCGTTAAACTCAATGAGAATGATCGTCGACGTCGACGAAGAGACGGCTCGTGTTATACGTGGGCGATGAGAAGCGATATGTACGACAAAGTGTAGGCGAACCGTGCCAGTCGACGTATCATCCACGTCATCCGCAGATTGGCATGAATAGAGGATAAGGCATGCTTAAGTTTGATATCGATACTATTTGACCACTTTCCGGTTCGAAAGTATCAACACTTTGATATGATGTGGAACAGAGTATACTTCGCAGATACAGAGATTTTTTTTTGCAATATTAAAATAATGGAGAGTTATGATTGATGTTTAAGCATACAGAATATTTTCAAAGTATTTTCTATGTGATATTCGATGTTTTTTTATATTTTTATATTGTTTTTATTATATTTTATATATTTTTATATTTCCAGACATAGATTTGTATAATATTAAAAATAATGTTAAGTAAAGTATATTAATACGTTACATTTTAATATTTTAAATGATTTCATTATACATTTTAATATTTTTATGGGAGGATAATTTTGCGTTAAGATGATTCAAGGGGAAGATTTTACATTTTTGCCTTCTTCCTGTCATATTACAAATTACTAAAAGAAGCTTGACAAGATTTCACAGAGGACTTCATAAGCTTTATAACTTTGGTTGGGCTTTGTTAACAAAGATGCCATGTAAACGAAATTAATTACCGTAAAATCCCAGGGGCTTTATATTCATACATTAATATCGCTAATGAAGAAACTCCTGAGTTTCGAACTTTCCGACGATGTAAAGTCAGATTAGGATTTCTAATGATTAATGGATGTACTTTTTGTTGCTAGATTTATTATATTAGATTTATTATCAATATGGCTAAAGTTAACATGCCAAGTGTGGAGAAATATGTAGAGAAACATGTATGTTTGTTTAAAAAGTTCTCGCTTTGTTTTTTTTATTTAAATTGCTCAGAAAATATTTTCTTTTTAAACAATGTAGAGAATAAATATTCTCTTTGCAAACTCTTGATTTGAATGTAAGTAAAAGTTGTATTAATTAATCATCTTTCTTTAAATTATGCCTGTTTTTTTTTTACTAAGATTCATAACGGCATTCGCATATAATAATTGATGATCGACCTTGGATCTTCTATGGATGGCCAGTCCTAGATTCGCAACTCGCGTAGGTGTTTCCTATGCTAAGCACGAACTATAATCTGCATCAAACCGAAAACAGTATGCATATGTTACGAAATCCTGACTGTCTGTAGAAGATATATCTATTCAGAATCTTGCATAATTGAATATTGTAATGAGTATTTGACATGCAGTTACAATATACGTAGAAATTTAGAAACAATTTTACATTAAAATATTAAGTAATTCTTCAAGTGTTAAATAGATATCTACATCACGTTAAATATATCTTCGAATTAAAACCGCTTTTAATTAAAAAAAAAAAAAATCAGAGAAAGAGTGAGTTCTTTAAAATATAAAGAAAATATGTCAGAGCATTCTCTCTTTAATGCAAGAGCTCAACTTGTTTGTTGTCCATTCTGTTTTACTGAGATCTTTTTTTGCGTTTTCTTTTTATTTTCCTTGGATACATACTTTCTTTTCTCGCTGTTATCCTAAGTACGCACCTTGGTGCGAGATAATCCTTCCTCGTGTTCCATGCTGGTTCTACGCGTTTGTTCCAATGCTCGTTCCATGCTCGCCGCCGACAGATGCTGGCAGACCGCTTCGAAAATACGAATCTTCCGCCCCACCCGCGTTCTCTTTCTCGAGCTATATCCGTAACGGGTTTAACCGTCTGCCGAGAACGAGGACTTTTTATCTAAGGCCCTTTTTACGCGGTCACCGAGCCCGTAAACCGTCTTCGTGAGATCCGCGCAAAAGTCTTCTCAGTATGCGAGACAATATAAGGAAACGTCGCGGGAACAAGTTGACGGGATTGACTGTCTCACAGATAAATTGTCATGTAATGAACTTTTGACGTTTTAACCGCTTGTAATTCATTCTCGTATTTATTTGTAATAAAGACACTTTGCACTGTCAAAATTTATAATTCAAATTGAATTTGAATAAGTCGAATTTAATTTTATAGGTCGCTACTGTTCTTACTCAATCTTGTTAATAATTAAAATAATGAAATTAAATAATTTAATTTAAGAAAATGTATTAAATTTGCTTGAAATTTAGTTTATTATTTATTAGGTGCATACGTTAATATACAGAAAAAACAATTTTGCTGGAAAATATAGAATTTTACAGATTGGAACATAATTTTGTTGGATCATCAAAATAGTTTTATTGAAAATTTAAATCTATTCAAACTGGTTAGAATACCAAAATTTATTTTGCAACATTGCTTATAATTTTTTAATTTTAAACATTATTATTTTTGATAGTCCAACAAAATTATTTTCAAATCTGTATCCAACAAAATTTTGAAACTTTCAGAAAAATCGTATTTTATGTGTATGTGTGGATGTTGTTTACTTTAAAACTAACCACAGAAATGCATTGATTTTTCATTTTGACGCACATGGGAATTAAAAATAACACTCTATTTTTTTAACCAGAGGGATTGGGTTACCATTGCTCCTTTAATATGTAAAACATATGTGAAGATTCGCAGAATTAATAGTTTTTGTATTTCTTAGAAATTTTTTTATGAAAAGATTTTGTCTAAATTAAGCAATCGAACAACATGTGTTATTAAAATGGATATTGTTATATTTTTTAATATTTTATATTTACGTATTTTTTAAAATTTATTCGATATTTAATCTTATTATTATCGCACGTTACAATCATGAAAATATTGCGTTAGCAAGCGTTTAATTCAAATCTCAACGATGCAAATATAGTTAAAAGATATAATTAAAGGGTCAAAATAATTCGCAAACGTACGGAAGTCCGTACGAAAACCGTCCACGAAGTCTGATAAAATAGGATTTTATACGTGCAACGATTACGAAATCGCTCTTCTGACTCGTGTGTGTGTGTGTGTGTGTGTGTGTGTGTGTGTGTGTGTATGGTTGTGTGTGTGTGTGTGTATGTGTACTCTTACCTAACCCATTTTCGTAGCCAGGAAGGTCAACGTAGTGTGCGATTGAATGGATTTATGTCGCGTATCCGACATTGGTGACCCCTCTTTTTCCCATATGACACCCATTGTAAGTCAGTTTTATTAAAGGAGACCACATCTACTAATCGGGATCTCTTTCACGTTTCTAAACACGTTAAATGCCCTGAATGGCAAGAAATGATATGAAAACGGTTGGTAAGAACACGTGCTGGCTGCTCTTGACATTCGATTCTTTAATACTCGTCGTCGTACGCACATTGTGGTTACGTTTTATTGTAAAAGAGCATTATTGAACGCTATACGATACGTGGTACATACATAGGATACATATTGCCAAATTAACAACCCTTAACAATTCGCTTAAGCCATAAGGAAAGCACTATAAAATGCGTAAGTGAATTATACTCCCTCGTGATTAACGTCCTTTATGTATACAACTTTCGTCCATTTCCGCTCGTATCCTCTTTCACTATTCTAAACGTAGCGCTTGTTTGGGAATTGTATGACGCGTGCCAACAACCGCCATATGTTCGTTCGACGTTAATAACTCGACCCTTCAGTTTGGATTAGTGGTCGGTATTCTGGGATCGGAAACGAATTTTTGCCCCAACGATAATGATGTGTTGTCGACAAAATGAATGTAGAATAATTAATTATATCTGTAAGTTCAGAAACACAGTAAGCTCAAGTCGTAAAATATTGGCCAATCATAGTCGAATGTGAGAAGAATAATCGACTATGATTGGTTGATTTCTTATTAAGACTTACTATACATCAATTGTGTTTCGGGATTAACAAAATATGCACGGATCCAAAGTGTTCAATTAAATAGATTTTTATCAACTTTCATCAAATTCTACTGGCTCATATAATTAGACTCACAAAAGGATTATGTAGAAACGACTGAGGAGGCAATAATATGGCAACTTAAGACATTGGACTATGTTTCTCTTTTGGACAATATTTCGTTTTTTTCTTTTAACTTTTTTTGCAAACTTCGAGAAATAGGGTGATCTGTATATTTCATTTTGCATCGTTTTGCTAATGAAATCCTTTCACCTATATGATTCTATGATCTAGTAAAACGTTTGGTGAAAGTTTCATGAAAATCTGTTTAGTTGAACACTTTGGATCGATCTTTGCATACTTTTTCAGAGGAAGCATGTTCGACATGTAATTCAATTTGTCTAAACTTTGTTGCCGCTCCAAAGTATAAATACAGCGTGTACTATTATATTATTATTACGATATAATCACCATGATATATATAGCGATTTAAGATCTCGACGACGTGTTTCTCAGCCGTCACGTTCGATTGCTTCTAGCTTCACGCCGGCGTTATGATGGGAGACACGTTCTCGTTTCGACGCGAGTCATCTGGAGCCAATGTCGTCGCTTCACGCCGCATCTGCTTGTGGTGACTCAAAGCATGCGCTAGTTGACACAAAGCACAGCCATGAGCGACAGAATCGGCATAACTATCGCGATGCATTGGCAGATTTCGCGTTTAAGTTCTTCCGGCGGCATAATTACGCTGTGCGAATCATAGGAGTTATATAAAACGACAATTAGCTATGTGATTGTAAAAACTCGCGAGACTCAAATAATTGTAAATCGAGACACAAGCATGTAATTAATATCGTCAATATATTGTTTGATTATTTAGACATTATATGGTGAGAGGTCGCAATTAATAAATCGACGTTTTACTCGTATGAAGTTAATCCCTCAAACTTTTGAAAAAATTAACTTTCTATAGTTTATTCAATTGCTCATTGTTTGCACATTTTACATTTTTGTTTGCACACTTCTAAATAAGTTATTAAAAAATAATTTTGTGAGGGTTAATTTCACACTATTGCTAATTAATTTGCATAAACAAATATGTATGTACCTCCAATATTTTGAAAATGAATTTTATTTGGTCATCGAGAAAAAAAACGGTATACTTAGTAGTTCGATGTTAGTGAGATGAATCACGTACAGCCAAGAAAATATTTCTCTTCTTGTAGTCAGGCATGACGCAGAAGAGAAACATTATTTTCTGTTATACGTATATTTAACTATGCAGAGGAAGAAAAATGAAAATCTTTGAGTAACTTTATAACTTTTTATTTTCTTACTCTTGTTTTAAATATATTGTATATACGCAAGAAAAAGAGAAAGAGAAAGAGAGGGAGAAGTACATTTTTCTTTATATTTCTCTTGCATAATCTTTTAAACTATTTTGTTTTAAAGTCTAATTTAAAATAAATTTAATAGTAGGTTTTTTAGCATGCCTTTTTATCGCAAAAATAAAGAATATGGAGTAGCTTTAGATATATAAATTGTTAAAACAATACATTGTTGCTTTAGTCGCTATTTTGTTAGTAAAAACATACGATATCGAAGGATTACATGCGCCACAAAACTTGAATTCGGAGCTTTCGTTATTTTCCATTGTTCGTTTTTGATCCTGGCGTTTGTTCACGAAAAATTTTCATTGGACTCCGTTGCGCTTGGGACCGCTCGTTTATCGAAAACAAATGCGCCAGCGAGCATACTTTACGGCAACGATAAAGTCGGAATAAAGATAGAACCCGCCTCTTCTCGGATGGAGAAAAGCTTCTCCTGGAATCTCGCTGATGTTTAAATTGTAAACCGTAACCTCCGCAACGACTTCGCGAATGTCATAAAATACAAGGAAATCTTGGCATTCTATTGTGCGAGAAAATTGGACTTCGCACTGAGGGCCAATTCTAATCTCTGATATGACATTTTCTTCTTACGACGATGTCGTTGCACCGTCGTTTCGACGAGACTGGTAGTCGTCGTGATTTTTGGCAAACGCAACTGCAATTCATCCTTTGTAACAATCACGAAAGCGTCGAGGCGTTTTATTTTCTCCCTCTGTAAATAATACCATTGCGTTTCTCTTTATTTCAGAACTTGAATGTTTTCCAAGTATATCTTCAGACTGAAAAGATCTTTATTATCAATATAGTTGTGTATATAATAGATAATTTTAGATATAACGTAGACACATTATGGTACTTGATAAGAGCTTAAATTTTTTCTTACAAATTCTTATTCTAACAAGTAAATCTTCTTTACTGCAAGTAGAATTAAAGAATTTTATTAAATATTGTGTCTTCGATATATTTCAAAACTTGAATGTTTTCCAAGTATATCTTCAGACTGAAAAGATCTTTATTATCAATATAGTTGTGTATATAATAGATAATTTTAGATATAACGTAGACACATTATGGTACTTGATAAGAGCTTAAATTTTTTCTTACAAGTTCTTATTCTCACAAGTAAATCTTCTTTACTGCAAGTAGAATTTAAAGAATTTTATTAAATATTGTGTCTTCGATAGCTGTAAAAGTGGAAAGAAAGTTTTTTGATTCTTGTCAAACAAAATTAAAGATTGTTTGAAAATTTATTTTAAAAAGATAATCGTGCAGGGGAAATTTTTCCATAAAGCTTTTTTGTATAATTTATTCCTTGCAATGTATGAAATGTTTATTCTATTCCCAGAGGAAACGAATAATCGGTAGAGAAGAACGGAATAAATCGAGGACAGACCAGAGACCGTCGGTCTCGTAATCTGCGCGAGCTCTCGTTTCGCCAAGCTTGGAAAGTCGGACTTTAGTATCGCGCAGCGGATGCAATTTAACGGTAATACTATGATTTGCATAATCGGCCGACATCGCAACATCCCACGGTGATCTGATTGAACGACTGATCGTTATCGACAAAGAAAGTATTGATACGTTCGTTTTCTCTTATAATCATATGAAACCTCGGAAAATCGTTAAATATAAGCAAAACCAGCCGAGTCGCTGCTCGTTTTCATCAGCATCGTTGATGAAGTTAAAAGAAGTAGGTTATTTGATCTACAAAGTGTCTCAAAATCCCTATCCTTAATTTTAATGGATTCTTTGACAAATTTAAATACTATTTTTCTTTAAGTAGAATATAGAAAGACGTCGCGAAAGCTTTTAATGTTTAATTCAAAGATTCTCTGAGTACTTAAATAAAATTCTATAAAAAATTAATGTGCAATTAAACAATAATAAACTTTTATTACTTAGTTACATTATAAGCGATCTTAAAAAACTTCGACATTTCGATTTTCTTCAATTTTTTATCTCGAAAATATTTTTTGGATGTTTGTCGAAAATTAACTGACGTTCATTCCGACAGGAACAAATAAATACAAACACATTGTCACATAAATACACACACACACACACATATTATATATATATATATATATATATATATATTTCTCTGCAGCTGCGATCGCGATCATTTAATTAAATCTACATACGTTTCGAGACACGAGAAGCAGGTGGGATGTAGTGTTTATCGTAATTTCCTGTCGGGAAACTTACGATTGGCAGCCGCAGGCGTATAAACGGTGCCCAAGGGCTTTATTCGTCTAACTACTCTAACTTATACTGATTCGTGCACACTTGCAACCGGAGCCATGACTCGACATGACCTAATCGCGATCCCGATCTATGTTTAGCGAACGTGTCTTAACGTGGAAACCGTACAGTTGAGAACCGTCAAGAAGTCTGGCGTCTTCAACGAAAAACCGAATCTATTTCCGACTTAACAATGGCTCACAGTTTTCACGCCACAGGGTAGCTCCGTCTATGAGATTCAGCTTTCAGAAAAAAACGTTTCATCGTGCTGGAATGCATGCTCCCGAGTCGAGCTCAATATCCCCTGAGAAGTAAGAAAAAAATATCCGTTATATATTACGTTTCTAACGTACAGTTTTCTGAGACAATATTACGAGTATGTTAAATATTTTGTTAAATCTTTTGCGTTTTATACAGTCAGACAGTTCCCGAGTAACGTTATCAAACACTTAAAATTAAAGTTTAATAGTACGCAATTAAGAGACATTGCGATTTGCTTATCTTGAAAGTACAATGATATTAAGTCTACTTTTGAAGCTTCATGAATTTTAATGATTTGACAAATTGATACAATAGAAATAATAATGGTTATGTAGATTTTAAACGAGATTTTGGCGTAAGAAGCTCATGCATTAATACATTTCTAGTCTTATAGATGAGCCCGTATCGAACGTGTCCGCTCGTTCTAGTTCTTATCTGTGCCCGTACGTTTAATGTTTCCTATGATAAGTGGTCAGCGCTACTTCACCCGTATGTTGGAAACCAGTGTGATGAATTGTATATATATAATTGTACATATATATAAAGAATAAGTGGAGCATCGAGCGTATCGCGAGGTCGATGTATGGCAAAATGTATTTCCACGATTTTAACTTTTAACTGTTTCTGCGACAGACCCTTCATTTTCTTGATTATACACTATTGGTTTTATCTTCGTTTTATCGAAGAACTCAATACTCTATATATAATCATATGTGATTATATATAGAGTATATATATGTGAAAATAAGGCATAAGTCTTAAAAATATATTTAGATATTAAATTCACGAATTGTAATGGAGAGAAGACTTTTCGTTTATACGTTGCACGAGAAATTGCACGAGAAATTGATAAAACAAATTATTTTTAATACTTAGCAAAATAATCTATATTTTATAATAATAAACTGTATAATAAATAAATATATAATGTTATATTTTAGAAATATAATAATATATGTGATAAATATAATTTTTTGAAATAAATATTAAATATATAACGTAACATTAAACTAACGTTATGCTAAATATTTACGGATATTAGAGTAATTGCGATCCATGGTGAATACTACGGAATTGTTGAAAACGCTAATTATATACTCATTGTTAGTAACAAATTTCCATTCGTCCAGTGCCTCTCGTCCGGCTTTCCGCCAAGTTTTACCTTGGATTTACGCAAAGTTTTTCAATAAGGCCGATTCGCGACCGCCATACAATCCCTCGACAGTTTGTCGTTTCATTCTCTTCGTTTCGAACTTTTATTTTCGTGAAGTAGTTTCGCTACGGTTACTAGTAGAGTTCGTCACCTAAAAATGGATTCGAGGGACTCCGCCGTTAAATCCAGACAGAAGGGAACGAATGTCTCCAAATCCGTCGTCCGTAGTCAAATGGACGCTATCTCGTTCACTCCTCTTTCGCGTACTTTTGTGAAAACTTTTATGAATTCGCCGAGATTGTCGCAAGTTTTTCGATAAATTTCCTCGTTCTAAATCTCTCATTGTTCCCCGCTAAAAATCTCCAACCGTTATTTTGCTGAGAGCGCATTTAAGTCATCGCTTAATGCGGGTGTTAATGCCACGTACGGATATTTACGGTGATCTTTTGCAGTAGTGCGCGTATCTTTATCCTTTTGTAAAACATAATATTGCATAATGCAGTACAATGTGAAAGTTATACGACAAAAGTTTATGCGCATTACAAGTTTTTCACATTAATTTGTCCAGCGTGCATAATATGACCGGATGATGAAATAATTTAAATGGCTCAGCAAAATATATTTTTAGAACTTTATGCTATACGAAATAAATCAAAATAAATTAAGCATACTGAATTATTACATCAAAACAGATTAAAATTTATAGCTTGTTTTTCTTCTAATACGTTTACTTTACTTTTTAATATATATATATATTAGGTGTTGGAATTAATTCGTAGCGTTTTTAATGAAAGAATGTTATTTATTTCACATGAACATTAAAAAATACATTAATGAAAGTACTTTCCATCACTTGTAAAACGCTACGAATTAATTCCAACACCTAATATATATATATATATATATATATATATATATATAAATATTATATATCTGGTAATTAAAATATTATATATCTCATTCCTACTGGATTAAATTTCAGTGTATATTATGTAATGGTATATGCATACTTTTTCTAAATTCTTTGGAGTGGAATCGCACTCTAAAAAATAAAAATTGAACCAGTCTTAAAAAAAAATAGCTCAATTTTCAATCTTTAAGAGTAAGATCACTTTTCAGAATGAGATTCACTCTAAAAATAGAAAGTATCGTAATCAATTTGTTTATTTTAACAAATATCTACTATATTCAATTAAATGGAAATGTTTTTACATAGATAGCATTTCGGATTCGTATGTTATTTTAAATCATTTTTATTTATTAATTTTTTTCTTTTTTTCCTTCTTTTCCTCTACTATCCTTTCATGTCATCGCATAGTTTACGGTTTTATTGCAACAATATATACCCAGAAATTGTTTTGATACTTTGAAACTTTTTCTATTGAAATATTATTTTCATTTCTTCATTTATTCATAGCTGCCTAAAAATGGAACAAGGAGGCTTATTATTCTCGAGCACGCAAAACAAACGTATCTCAAAATTCGACTCGCCACTCGATCGGATGAATGTAGTTTTTCTCACTTTTCACCCTTTCTAAAGCACACGTTGTTAACCCATGTCGAAATTATCGTTACTCACTTGCCGTTGGATTCATTCCAAGTCGGGTAACGATTTTCAGATTATTCTTCCGCAGTTCACAATGATTTTTTGAAATTGGTCAAACGTCTCCGAATTTTCTCTAATCAAAATTCTTACCTGCGTTTATCGGAAGTCCCATAGTTCTCAGAACATAGCCTATCTTTATTTCACAGCTGCGAGTGTTCTCAACTTGTTCTAGATGTATTCATTGTGTGAAGAAAGATTATTTATTCATTATTATATAATATTATTATTTAATAATTTTTTTCATTTTTTCATGAAAAGCTGTATACGTTAAAATTCAATTTTCAAATTAATTTTTATTGTAAAAATTTTAGAAATTTGATTAAAAATGAATAAATTATTATAAATACGCAGCATGTGTGTTTCAAATATGAATTCTTTGTACTCTAAATTTGGATTTACGCCATCCTTGAAATAAATAATCCGTAGTGTTTATTTGGATCCTTCTTGTCACCAGGAAGGGACTGATGAAGGGCGATTTGAAGGCGTAAACGCAGCACTAAGCAGCTGTATAAATTGGCTCGTTTCCTTGAAACTTCTACGTCGGTTAGTCGACGTGAAACATGTGTAAATTCATCTCTCTTTTCTGACACGTGAAACTTTTACAACTGAACCGCTTGTTGCTCATTCGTGTACCGACAGGAAAATTCGAGAAAAGTTCTTTTGTTTTTTTTTATTTTTCAATCTGTTGTCTTCGATAATTTATTTTTTTTTCAGTATTTTTTTTCTTTATTACAGATTATAAATCGTATAAACCTACACTGAGACAAATGTTCTGATTAAATTAACAAAAATATCCAGAATGACATTTTGGTAAGACCAAACAGAATTCCTGGCTATCATAATTCTGTTCTGATTATCAAAAATTCGATTTGGTCTCACCAAAATATCATTCTGGTTGGATCTTTTATTGTAACCAAAACATTTTTCTCTGTATATTATTTAATTGATTGTTGGCCTAGATTGTGGCATAGATAGATTGTAATTTCATGCAATTGCGATTTATAAAATAGATTAGAGTGTTCGCGCGAACTCAGTAATTGTTTTATCGCTTGATATGTCGTAGAAAATGCAATAATTCTTGTCCATATATGGATTGTAAACACTTTGTCGTAATGTATCGCTGAATTGATATACTATTGATAACTCGAGTAATCATGAAAATTGTTGTCGTGCACATATCTATTTTTTGTGATTTATAATTCCCTACAGATACAATTTTTACAGTTTTACTAGAAAAATTTATTTTGATCAATATGTATGTATCAATCAAGAAAAATAATATTCAAAATTTTCTCTTGGTAAAGAAAAAAATATCCGAAGTAAAATTATTAGGTGTTGGAATTAATTCGTAGCGTTTTTTAATGAAAGAATGTTATTTATTTCACATGAGCATTAAAAAATACATTAATGAAAGTACTTCCCATCACTTGTAAAACGCTACGAATTAATTCCAACACCTAATAATTGTGATTGATAATTTTAAATTGTATTTTTTTTTTAGTCAGCAATAAATTTTTTTATAACGAACATTAACATTATAATCTATTTCTTAATAATTTGCAACTGGTGCATCCATAATCGTTATCGATCGTTAATTAATTATAAGTGATATGATATTAAAATGAATAAAATTTATTATAACAAAAAATAATTATTATAACAAAAAAGGACAATGAGAACTCGAGCGGGATTTTTTCCACAGGCTATTTACGCCTAATCCCGTCGCAGCGGTGATAAGATTGATAGCCCTTATCCGTGGGATAGTTCTCACGCTGTACCCTTGAATTGCGTATGCATAATTGCATATGAAGTGATCCGACCGGCCAGCGGCATCATTGTGAGACAGTGTCGTTCTCGTGTTGTCAGTGCGATGCATATCAGCGTAATAGCTTTGCGGTTTCAAACAAGATCCGTGGTGATAAATCTTCGAGCCACTAATCGTTAACGAGTGACTTTTGGTCCTCTTATCGGTACTCCGATTTGGCACAGGTCGATGCACCGTCGCAAATGCCCGCTTATCTCCGCGGTCACGCTTGAACGTACATAAACCTTAGCGAGCGTACGACACGATTTTGCTTTCGGCAACGTTTACCTTGCATCCTTTTGTGTAGTTTCAAAAGGGTAGAGAAAAATCCAATTAAAAGAGATGCCTTGATCTTCTCAAAGTCAAAGCAATGTTTTTAGTAAAACTCGCTTAAACATATTGAAGCAACGTATAATTTTTATGCAATATCTTCAATTAAAATGAGAAGTTTTTAATATATTATAAATGTTTTCCTGTCTCTCTCTCTCTCTCTCTCTCTCTCTCTCTCTCAACTTATAAATTTTAATTTCAATTACAAATTTTAATGTGACTTTTTTGGAATTACATTCTCTTACAGATTTTTGTTTTTTTTTTCCATTTTAATTCGTGATAATTTCATTTGCTTTCGATATTCACTTCGTCGATACAATCTCGTCGAGTTACGCAAGGAGAAACTTTCTATCCTCTCTCACTAACGGTAGTCACCCATTATTCTCAACATCGTTCAAGCCTCAGTCTTGGTAAACGTCCCATCTAACCAACGTATATTCGCGTCTGATTTGCAATCGCGATTTCCACTTACATCCCATCAGATCCGGCTCTTCTTTTTTCATGGCGCCGCGACATCCCGTCGCCGAGTTATTATTCACAGGCTTACCTCTTGTATAACAACTCCCATGTATTTGCTAGGTTTTCCCTCTACCACGCAAATTCGCGTGCCCTACGGCGGTACAACGGAATTATCTCTGGTAGACGGTGGTGCATGACAGACCACATTGGTGGCGCGTTAAACCAGCCGATCTATTTGTTCATGCCGCAAAGCAAAGTTTGCCACGCTTTCGGTGGCGTCTCATTATCCATTATCTGCTTTCAGCACCGAAATTTCGCAATGTCTCGTGATTTCGTAGACTGATCTTTTTCTTACTTTCTCGCTACAACATGATGTCGCAATCTCACGAATTCACAACATTTTTAGAAACATGATAAATTTCCTTGATTTTTGTGTATTAAAAAATATATTACGTATATAAGTAAAATAAATTTCTATTTTATATTATTAATCTGGAAAATTTTTTAAAATATTTTTGAAGAACATTTTTACAGATTATTTTATTATGAGATATTACTTTTATTAATTAATATATTATATATTCTTACCTGCAAAAAAAACATATGAATTACTATTATAACGTTAAGGTATTAGACGTTGATAAAGAGTCAATTAACTCTAGTTAGGACAAGCCTTCATAATCCATTTTTTTGCGAGGAAATATATTTTCAAATTGGAAACTTTTACATACTGACAACGGAAGAAAAGTATTATATTTTTGGTATTTGGTACATGTTATCATTATTATTGTGATTATTATACCTGTGTAAAGAGTTGGCCCCTCAACTTTTGAAAAACTTTCTAAGCTCGTCGATTGATGTATACTTATATTTTTTGAGTTAACTATATTTTGTACTTGGTAAATTTTTTTATCTCATTCTATCTCATTCTGAATCTCGCTCAAAGAGCGAAAATTAAATCAGTTTGAGTGAGTTTTGAAAAAGAATGGCTCAATTTTTAATTTTTAAGAATGAGATTTCATTCTTTAAAGTGAGATTTATTCTAAAAGTTTTAAAGATTATGATTTATTTCAAAAGATTATTATAGTTTATTTATAATAATTTCAAACATTTTATAGTAATAATAACTATTAATGATAGTTATTTTTATTAGCCATACTATATATATATATATATATATATATATATATATATATTTATCGATAAAATTATACATATAACTATTAATTACTAATATTATAACAGTAATAATCATAATTATATGGTAACATATAATTATATTCACAAATTCGAAAATTTTTCTGTCGGTGGTGAATTCCCGATGCCATTTAAAATATCTAGTATCTATGTGCGACGATGTATCTAATCAAACGATTAGCTTTTAGTTTCCTGTGTTGCTCTCGTTGCTATCTCTTTACTGACGTGCAGTGTTGATTCGCATCCGGCGGCATTGCCCTTCGTGCCATCAATTGAAGAGTACATCGAAGTCAATTTCTTCATTTCCCTGGCTTTTCGAGCCCCGGGCAGTTCGCTCAGTTGACTGAAATAACACGAGCGGCCTTCTGGCACTGCATAAGGTATGAAAAGAGATCCCGAGTGGCTCGTTCTATCTACCCAAAACAACTTTAATCTATCTCCTGTGCTCATTCACATTTTAACAAAATTAAAAAAAAAAGGAACGAGACGCTGCTAGAGAGTTTTATTCTACTGAATTTTCAAGATTTTATCAATAGATGTACGGTACTACAAATTGTGGAGCGATTCTCAATCAATCAATTTCAAAATCTGTGCTGCATATACATATGTAACATACACGATTGAAAAATGTTAAATACGATCTTTTTAAAAGAAAAAAAATGAATCTAATTAAAATGAATATCTAGTCTCATTGGTCTAAGTTAGATCTTTAGTGCTTAAATAATATTTTCGGTGTGAATTTGTATATCCCGTTCTGCAAATTATGCATCAAAATTTTCATCCTTGAAACATAATCATTAACTGAGAACTGAGGTAGTAAATTAATGTGTAATAATACATTACAATTAAATTAACAATTAATTTTATAATATTGATACATCTTAGAAACGTGTAAATGATTTGATACTAATGAGTATTTTTTAAAAGCCGTATAAAATAATTTATTACGAAAGATATTTTAAGATTGAAAATAATTTGGGCGCGCAGTTTGCCGATAAGATATATATTATAAGATATAAATTCACACTGAAAGTATTATTTGAGCATTGAAGATTTAATTTAGATTGTTGAGGCTTTAAAGTTTAATTACCATATTCACATTTGCAGTCTTAAGATATTTTGTTTTAGCATTCAAGTATCTAAACGATAATAGTGATAACGATTAAAAGTGTAAAAAAAAGATGTGATATTTTTATTCTATCTCAAAATTTTTCAATATTTTTTTGAAATACGGAATTGCGCAAATTTGCACAACGCTTAAAGTACCACTACAATTCCCTGCTTTCCTGCTTTCTTGACTTAATGCTGATTACTCGGTACTCACTGCGCTACTTCGAGTTAAGTGCTGCTCGTTCTTCCTCCATTCGATTCTCTTCATTTCTCTCATGGATGTTTATTTTCCTATGTCGACGTCTCGAATAGATTCGGCAACTTTATCAAGCATCTAACTAGATCGACGAAGTGCCACGCTAGCAGGGATGTTTTCAATTTATCGTTCTGTCAATCAGCATGTTCTATCACCGAGAGTTATCAGTAAAAAGTATTTCACGGGTTTTTTCATAGTAAGTCTTATCGCTGAATCGAGTTTTATTAGAACAGAAAATGAAATCTCAAAGATACGCTCGATGTTCGGTGTGTCATTCCATAGTTCGTTTTCGCAAGGTTAATAAAATTACTAAATTACTTGAAATGATAAAGTAAGTACAAGGAACCTTTTTACGACGACCTTGGTTAATTTTATACGCCACAGAAAACAAAGGACCGTTAAATGAAAAATATCAACACACACGTGTACCACATGTAATTTAGTGTCACGGAACCATTACTGAGTCTATTAGCGATTGGTCAGTTCGAAGTAGGACATCCCATTTACTCGATGTATTCTCTCACATATAAGAGGATTCGTTCTTGACGTCAAATCTTGGCAGCCGCGTACGTTTTTACGATGGCGCGCCTGTTAATAACGAAGTACGGTTGAATGAAAGCGGCGTATTGCCAGATGAAGGTGCTCGATTTAGCGAGCGTTAGTCCCTCGTATTTCGTTAGGCGCCACGATGATGACTCATATCAGGTTCGTTGCCTCCGACAACGGTTTATCGACTTTCCATCGCCGGACGGATATGCGCACAACCGGCGTACATTTTATTGTCCCAATTAAATTACTTTGAATCTCATATGCTTTCTCAAAAACACCTCTGGTTTTGCTATTAAGCGAGTATTAAGAGGCAATCATGTTAAATTTGCCTTGTTCTTTTATGTAAAACTTATGACCGAGATATTAGCAAACAATGCAATCGTCTGAAAGTACAATAGTATGTTTATTTAATCTAATAGATGTTGTACAGGATTATTGTGTTATAAAAAATTTGGAAACCAAAGCGTTTATTAACTCTATTAAATAATATTCTATAACATTATTGTGTAGAATTTTGGTGTGGTTAATGCAATTCATTGGTTTTTTCATCATTTAAATTTTAATTGTATATAAATGAAGTATTTAAAAAGACTCACTTTCTGTGATAAATTTCTAAATATATTCTAATCTTATGTATATACTCTTTGCTTGCAGAGATATATTTATAAATTTTCGAGCTCTATCACATGCAAAACGTAGGTACAGTAATATTTTGTATTAAGAAAAAGTAGAACATTGTCTTCTTAGTCAATTTTTATTGTTTATTTTAGGTTTTATAGACATTTTATACAGGCAAGCAAGATTATAGTACAATAATATGCTGAGTTGATAGCTCATTCACTATGAGTTACTGACAAGAATTGAGTCTAACAATAAGTTTAAGATCTTTACTTAACAAGCAGAGTTCTTTGTTAAAATATTTATAATAAAATAATACGACATATGTTCTATACAAAAAATTGAGGCAAAGGAAAAATCTAGAACTTCTAGAAAAGGTAAAAAGATAAGAACGGAATAAGTCAATAATTAAGTAAATAAATTCTATTGCACAATTTCGGAAGAAATTGACTGTTTTATATCTTTAAGGTACACATAATAAGGATAATATTAAGGATATAAGGAACTATTTATGCAAAAATTATCTCGAAAAAATTTCAAAAAGTAATCTAAAATCTCCTCGATAGTATTATAGTTGCATCACGTAAAATAAAAAATATTAATAATCCTCCTATAAAATATTCTCGATATAGTTGAGCACATAACAATCCTTAATTAAGAGTGTGAGAATCATCAATGTACTTTGCACTACTTCGATTTGGAATATTGAGGCGTATTATTTGCAGTTCTCCGAATTGTCTAACTCATTTCGTTTTACTACTGTTAGATTATACGCGACATTAAACACGTAACAGGATATACGTACACCGGAAGCATTTTCGATAGATGAGGGAATTACGGACGTGTGCTGAAGGATTATTCACTTAATACATCGTGTCGTGTATAGTGATCGACCGCGCCATCATCGGACATTTTGTCGTTAGCATCGCCGACAGTGTCTGATGGAAGTAGAAGGGTTTCTTAGTATTATATGACCGATGTTTCACAACGACTTATGTTCCTCAAATTACTACGACTCAAGCGTCCATCCGGGTCAACCACTTCTTTGTCGCGAACGATTCTAAAACTC
The DNA here is from genome assembly GCF_024713525.1 of Acromyrmex echinatior. NCBI lineage: Eukaryota > Metazoa > Arthropoda > Insecta > Hymenoptera > Formicidae > Acromyrmex > Acromyrmex echinatior. The sequence goes on from NC_141852.1 coordinate 21,376,752, forward strand.
TTCTACCATTTTAGAAAGAAGCCTCTGTTCTCTTCGAAACCAACATTCTACTACATTAATAATGAAATATTAAAAAAGGAGCTTATATTTTTTTTTGTACCATGATTTAATCATGTATAATGTATTCAATATTATTTACAATAAAAGGATTATAAAAATAGAATACATGGTCTCAAATTTTTTCAAAATTTAAGCCAAATGCGTATATGGTATATGGCAGGCGATTCATTTAAATATATAGGAAATTTTTTAAACTTTTGAAAAATTTTAGAAAAAAACGAATTTTATATTTTACCATAAGTATTTATTTTTTATCTAACGCATATTGTGCGATGAACCATTTTGATCTCACGTTTTTTTTATCAACTTGAAAAAGGTAGTCGAAGAATTTCATTCTTTTAGATTAATATCATAAAGATCCTAAGTTGAAAATTAAAAAGTATACAACTTTTATATACAGTAGTATATTTAATATATATAGAATTTTTTTAATAGAATCTTTTTCATCTTACGTTACCGATTGTAACCATCCCTACATTTATTATAGATAATATTATTTTGCGGTGAGGTATTAATGCTAAATGGAAGATAAAATATTTGTTCAAGCGTCTCACTGATAGCGTGCAAATATTATATTGAAATTTGGATATTATAATTTGCTGAGTTATAACAGGATATTCGAAGAGTTGCACGACTGGCTCAATGATGATAAAGTCATAATTCGACGACAATACAGCGCATATAAGGCCACAACATTTCCGTTCACCGTCCGTTCACCAGCGAGTCTATCTCTCACCGGCGCTTGTCGCGCGACTGCATTGTACTGTGTGTGCCTCCAACAATAGTTCCTAAACTAGTGAGTTACGAAGGATGAACATCACCGAATTCCGATGATATATATATCTATATGACACATGCGATAACATACATATCTCTATGAGCATCAGGAAGAAAGTGGAAGTGCTTTTAAGGATGAATCATATAGGATAAATTATTTATAAGGTAGCGCGCTGTATCCAAGCAAAATTGAATTTTGGAATGGAGACTGATATCGAAATAAAATGCATAGAAAAAAAAATCGATCTAGTCTTAGCAGAATATCACATGTCGTACAGGAAGAGAGGAAAGGGATACGAAGGAAATGGAAAAGCTGATGGCGATTTTTATCTGCTTTAACTTGTACGGAGTCGCCTTATGACATTTGGGTTTAATTCTCAAGATGATTTATCAAATGTTAACGAAAATTTTTCTTACAACAGGCAAAAAAATAAGGAAAAGGAATTCAGATTAAAATTTAAAAAATATATCCTTGGAAAGTAAAATTAGCTTCGTTTTATTTGAAGATGTCTAAGAATTAGATCGTGAGACATAAAATATGAATGGAAGACAGAGGGAATATAATAGATTGACACGTGTATTAATTTAAAATGTCAACTAACTGGAATATTTGATGATGTTCTTGTAACATATATGCATATGTCATGAGTTACGAGTTCATATATCCTGAGAATATCTTCTCATTACAAGATCGTTTTACAGATTCCCTCTCGCGAACGTCCTTGCAGAGGATTATAATATAGAAATACGAATAACGTCTCATTATTATGCAAATAATACCTATTTTTATGAAATATGACAAACCATGATTATGAAATGGTAATTATCTCGCGCGCGAGACGGCATCACGGAATGTTGACAATGACGCATATATACGTGGTGATAAATTTAATTAATATCATGTAGATTATTATCCTCCGCACGTCTTCGTCTTTATAATCATTACATTCGGTTGGAAGATGCTAATAGTGATACCAGAACAGAGAGAATTTAGCGTGCAAATTTCACACTGCCTCAGCGGACGTTAACATTTACATTAGTTTACGATGCGCAATCTAAAAAAACACACAATATTATTTTTTTTTAAATATACTCTTAATGAACACGTCCCAGTCGTACCGTGTTGCGTTGGTCGCCAGTGACCGGATTGTTCACGCTTTTGATATTTTAATTATAAAAAGGAATGTAATTATAAAATAATTTCTGATATACACATAATTATGATATATATTAGAGCAACGCAACTAAATTTTTTGACAGGCCAAATGTGAAATTTGAGGTGTACCGCAGACTGCAAAGCTAAATGTAAATACAAAGTACCTACATTCTTTTTACAGAAAACATTTTCTTTCGTAACGTTTATCACTCGAAAAAATGCTCCAATAAAAAATAATTCATAAAAAAAAAATCATTTTTTCACGCTGTGCGCTAATAATTCAGGTTATTTTTCTTTTTTCTGCGAGTCAAGCTGGAATGTCGCGATTCGATCGCGTTGTATATTGGTCTTCATTAGGTCTTCTCCTTTGTAATAATAATATTTGTAATTTTTAGCTATTAGAAAATATATGTTATTTAACAGTAATCCATGCGGCATTGTCATTTAAAATTGGCGCGACGCGGAATATTTATACAGGATGTCCAATAAAAATGATTTTCGACATTTAGAAATGGTTGTTTTCGATCTATGTTTTTTTACTAATGCTTTTTTACTGAGTATGGTGTGTACTATCATATAAATATTGAAACACCCTGCAACACCCTGTATATTAACGCGTCTGTAAATTTATTCTCATAAAAATTACTCCAGAAATTATAATCACATTTATGATAAATAATTGTCCATTTTTCAAAAAAGCTGTTATTAATTATATATTCTTTATTTTTATGTCTAATATATCTAATATATCTAATATATCTAATTATATCTAATATAAATTATTTAAATACTTTAAAACTTAAATTAAAAACTTTTAGTTAACTTGCAATTAGATATATGATATAACATGCGTGAAAGTTATTCATTAACGATTAACATTCAATTATTGGGATGCTGTAGGAAAGTATTACCGCCGTCAAACTCTTATCGTTGTTATGCTATAAGGTCGCTGTCACCTATAAACTCACTACAGCTGTACATACACCGCTCTCGAGATGCAGAGGCGAATCTTGGCGGTCCTCACGTAGACTCGAAAGTCCTTTTAACCTCGGGACTTAAGTACGTTATCGATATCAATCGATCGCGACGGTCGAATTTCATATCACGTACCGGTGCATACGGTATACGGAGCTCTGATACAGGCGAAGTCAGACATGCGTCTAGTGTCAGTGCTTCTCCGTTTTGTTCGTACAAGGAAATATTCTATCTCTCGTTTCTTTTATTATCTATTATTTCTTTCAAAATATTGTTCTCGATATCGGCTGTCCTATGAACCGTTCAACTTAATGTCAGCTTTACTTGCTCTACAAAATTTATAAGTGAATATATCCGATAATGGGAATTACATCTATTAAGCGGTTTAACATTATCATATTTTGGTTAGGTTTTAATATTGTTAAATTTTAATATTGTTAATATTGTTAAAATTGCCAATAAGAGGCAACACTGAATAATAGCATATAATTAATTCTATTAACAATATAAAAATATAATACCTCAATATATATATCTCAATATTCCATTAAAGATGATGATAATGTAAATTAATAATATAAATGTTTTGGTCTTATTCCGGGCCCTCCTCAGTATATAATGTAACTGATCAATACTAATATAATGAGTATGATGCAATTAACGTTGTACATAATGAAGTTCCATGAAACATGTCCAATGAACTACCATATGCTGTTAGATAACAAAAAGAGCAATGGTAATTCAACCCCTTGAATTAAATACCATTTGTTTCTTTTAACTGTATTTCAAAATGTAAATCCATTAATTTTAATATAAATAACGTCTATATTAACATATGCACTTAATAAGTACTAAACTAAATTTGACTCCAATTTAATACATTTTCTTCAGTTAAATTGTTTAATTCCATTGTTTTAGTTATATTAACGACATATTGCATAGCAGCAGTAGCAACTTGTAGAAATAACTAGAAATAACTCAAACTGAATATAATTTGACATGATTATGCATTATGTACTTAACAGTGTAAAGTGCATCGTTATGAAGATGGATGTATCAAGTCTCGTAAAATCTGATAAGCAAATAAGTGGTAATATCAACGGCAAGTCTTTATTTAATATCGAGAAATTCGAACATCTTGGATGCTACGAAGTTAAAATTAATATCCGCAGATTAATATCGAGCAGATTCAGAGAATCATTCCGGAAGACGTGGCACAAGATTGAGAATCGCTGCATCGCAAGATATGCATTCAAGTTGCATGTATACGACGTAGAATACGTGCGAATGTAGCGCAAATTCCAGACACCAATGCGTCCTTCGAGAGGACTTCGCTCCGTATTCTCGTTCATTTCCGCAAATCGTCCAGAACGTATTCTCAGATCGTGACATGTGACGAAAGGAGCCGCTCGACTCGTATCCAACATATTACGCTCCTTGATCACGAGGTATCTCTCACATTCACGGTTCTATACTCACTCGTAACTCCGATTGCGAAATAGATTACAGGCACATTCGGATGCTAGGTGCAAATTATATGACTTTGTTGATTTATGGCCTGATCTGTGGCAGAGCAAATCGTGTTCAATTCGGGACGTTTAATGTATAACTTGCTTATAATAGAACGAAGGGCACGCGCAGTAAACATGCACAACTGGCATTTATTAAATTTGTAATTATTTTATTTATTCGTCGTAGTCCTGTATATACGAATACGAGCAAATAACAGAATCATAAACGAAATAATACGAGCCGAATAAAGTTCATTTAAATTCGGAAATCAAATATGCATTACGAAGTTACGGTTTTTCTCGTTAAATTTTCTCGTGAAACTTCATCGCAAATTATAATAATTAAAATAATAGATGTGACATACTATCCGTATTCTTTGATGAATGTAATATTTAGGTACTTTTTAGTGAAAATTATATTTGAAAAATTTTATTACCTTTTTAGTAACTTTTGAATTTATCACATAAATTTTCTTTATTTAATTAAAATATCAAATAAATAAGGGAAAGGCTAACACGATTGAGGCTAAATCTTAGTGCTTAATAATAAATAATATTTTTATATGTAAATTCTAAATACGTTTTTCAATTATATAAATTGCGCATCGCTTATTGTCGGACTTGAAACGCAATAAACTGAAACTGAAACAGTATTATATTTAAATTAATAATGCTATTATAGCATTTAAAAACATATAAAGAATTTATTGCGAAAAATATTATTCCAGCTAGAATAGTAGCATCATTATTAAATCGACGATCAATTTATATATAAATTAATAATGCTATTATAGCATTTAAAAACATATAAAGAATTTATTGCGAAAAATATTATTCCAGCTAGAATAGTAGCATCATTATTAAATCGACGATCAATTTATATATATATAATTGTAGTATTATTATTTCAGTTTTAGTTTATGATTGCATTTCAAGTCCGACAGTAAGCGGCGCACAATTTATACAACAGAAAGATGTATTTAAAATCTACACGTTATTAAAATATTATTTATTATTAAATGCTAAGATTTAATTTTGATCTTTTATTTTATTCTTTCCTTACTTATTCAATCTATTTATATAGCGGTCTAGATTATCTTATTATTATTGTCTATTAAAATGTAAAAAGTCTATTCAAATATATAAAATGTACATCATATAAAATTTACTTTAACCTATATTTTTACACAAGAATTCCGTTTACGTAAAATATTGATCATAATTGATATTAGAATTTTATTTCAATTTAATCTTGACAAGATATTTCATTGAAACATTCGTCGAAGTATATTACGTCAAATGTTTTAACACAATGTAAAAATATAAGAGTATCGTCAACATAATGTAACAATGTAAACGTATCGTTTTTATCGTATCTTTCCATAGGGAATGCGGAGGGCGATGCGAAGGGCGATGAACTCGCGTGTGCTACATAATATTTTTGCACGCCTTCGGGACTTCCAATAAAAGTCAAGAAGAGATATTTATCTGTATTTCCTACGGAAATCTCACTCATGAAATGCAGGCGTCGGATCGATTTCTCGCAGTTTCCGAAACATCGATTTCCGCGAAAAATTTCCCTGTGCAACGCTAATACAGTAAATGCAACACGACGTTCTTAAACTTGCGCACGCTATTTCGCTGCAAAATGGATTGCACGATTGCGGGATTACCGGCGCTGAATTTCTTACGACACAACACGCTAGGAACAAAAGGGTACGTGCATATATGTGCAATTAGGTAAAATTATAGAGTAAAGGGTAAAAAAATGATACGTTTATTCACGAGATTTGCAATATGCTGTGAATAAACCAAGTTGCTCGTTGAGTTTATTGAACCCTTAATGCGATGAGTAATCTTCATTTTCGAAGTATATTTTATACGAACTATGACTTTGAAATAAATACCGTAAAATGAATATTTTATTGAATTTTTATTTAACTTTTCACATTGATTATTTAAATTTCCAGCATTGTATGTAAATATTAATGTTAATACACATTTCATTCCACTTCTTAAAACGTTGAATTCTTGAAGAATTAAATTCTTCGATTTTTCTAAAATAAGAATAAATCATGCTGCTTAATATATTTTCTAGGCGAGTAATTTAATGTTTTACACGTACGTTCAGAATGCACGTTCAGAAACTTTCTTTCCGGATATTATAAACGAATGCATTTTTTACAACTTTGGACATTTCAACCATAACTAAATATTAACTTGAATCGAAGTTTTCGAGAGTACACACTTCCTCCATTATCCTTAAGGGCTGTAGTAACCTGAGTTTATGGTAGCGAAGATCAATACTAGTGACTCATTGTCAGAGGAATTCCCTCAAGCAAGCTCCCTCACAAATCGATTGAGAGACATGTTCGTTTTTCTCCCGAACACGAATATATTCGCAGCAAAACTTGTACGAAGGCTAAACGTAAAAATATACTTCTATATTTTTTCGTATTCTTACTACTAGGATTTGAGTATCTATGAAGTTGATATTTCAATCGGAAGTTTTTAAGTTTCAGTAACAGCGACTCGTATCACGTAATACGCATAGAACATTTCTGTATTTTGTTATTTTTATCAATTGCAGTTTATCTTCTACATCTGTTTCTTGTTAATGCATATATATATATATTTTTTTTTTCTACTGTATTTCAGATTTAGTATCTCGCTTTGAAAGTTCTTGATAAGAACAAAGAGCGCGGCACTGTACTCAAAAGGAACATCAAATCAGGACTGAAAATAGGCGCGTTGAATGATTTATTACGCACACTTAAGATCGCTCAGATACATATCTCGGTTTGAACTTTAGAATGTATATTAATGCGAGAACAGTTAAACGGGCCTCATTAAATACTTGAACTGCCACACTGTTCCGGGATCGCCCGAGGAATTAATATACGCTGTGCATTGTGAACTATTTCCGCGTTTGTCTAAATATTACAAGATATTGTCTGCAATATTACAATATACGATTTATTTCACATGTCTCTGCGGGAAAAAATTTTTGTACAATTGCTTTATAATGGAAGAAATATGTATATTTTACGCATTTACACACGCCGTTTTCCGCAATGGTGATTATTACTGTGCTATAATAAATTTAATGGCAATAGATTGTTATAACATGTTAAATTGCATCGTATATCTAAAAGCTCTGGCAAATAATTAACAATACAATATCAACACACTCATTAAAATGATTGCAACATGTTACATAATGAAACACCAATTCATCACTATAGATTCAACAGCAATAATTGCGATGAATATTGGGTTTTTTTAAGTGATGGAGAAATGAAATTGTGAATAAACTCAACAATACTTGTACGTTATATTGATATATATGTAATTGATCTTTGTTTTAATTATTAAAAATGTGCATTGAAATAAATATGAAAAAAAAAAGAGAAAAACTTTTAACCGCAATTTCATTACAATTTAGCTCCATAATTTAATAATGTAATATTGCTGTTTACGAAAGGTTAAATTAATTTTCTAATAATTCCAATTCCGCATTTATATTTAAAATTAATTACTAGCTGGAACTTTTATCACTTTTTATCGATAAAAAACAGTAGCTTGATTCAGGTCGACATCTTGAGAATTGTTCATCTCCCAAGAGAGTCATCTCGGGATGGGGAAAGCATAAATGAGTCACGTGTCAGTCAGGTTTCCTCGGTAACTTCTTACAGATCGATACTTATCTGGACCCCAAATTACCAGAGAGGCGCCGTCGAATCAGTTCAGTCGAACAGCTTCAAGCCTCTACGAAGTATAACGCGCGTTCCACGCATCTCCACGCGCGATTGTGCGCATGGACGTGCGTGAACGTATGTGTGTGTGTGTGTGTGTGTGTTTGTGTGTGTGGGTGTGTGTGTTTGTGTGTGTGGGTGTGTGTATACACACTCGTGGATTTTATATTGGGCGCATGTCATCGTCCCTCGGCGCTACTACGCGTTCTGAACACATGCGAGCATTACTTTCCCTTCGACCACTGCATGTTCCTCCCCGATCGTGAACTTCGCCCTCCTAGAAATACGCACGACGACGTGGACATCTCTGCCACAAGTTCGGAGCTACGAAAATTCATCCCCGAGTCTTAATTATTCGTAATTCTGAAGCAAGAATAATGTTATTTCAGAAAAGTATTCGATCGTGTACGAATAATTGGAAGACAGGAGAAAGACTTCAATATTAATTATTTAAAAAAAATAGGGAAAGAGATCAGGTGTTAGCATAATTTGATATATATTTTAGTATACTGATATAATTTTGGCATACTTAGATTTTAATGCTGTAGACGTTCAAAAACAATTTCCGTATTTTTTTGCGACAATTTGCGCAACGTTTATATTTCTATCCTCAGATTAAATTCATCAAAATTCTTTATTAGTGTCAGCGAATTAGATTGGACACACTCAGTGCACACTGATGCACATTAAAGCTATACATAAATTGACGTAAAGATACGTATTTATTATAAACATATAAGAAAATTTAAAATCGATTAAATCACGAAATACTCTACACTTTTTATTATGCTTATAAGTAAAATATGCATTTTAATTCGAAATAATATTAATTCGAAATTTGTATTTCACTTTTACTCAGATTAAATTAGTATACAATGGCTTTATTATGCATTAATGCGCACTAATGCATCCAATCAGGTTCACTATTAATTTCTTAAATCTATTATTTGAGGATGATTATAGATGTTTTACACAATTTATTAATTGTATGTATATCTAAGAAAATAATTTAAGATGAAATTTATCTCAAAAATATGCCTCGATAGTCTAAAGGCTTAGGACGTTCACACGGAATGCAAGAAATCCGGGTTCGACTTCCGGCCGAGGTAATATTGTATTTTTTGCAATAAGAATTAATTATTTACAGATTTTAATATGCCACTCAACATTATTAAGATCGTTTTGAAGATGCGAATAAGCATAAAAAATGTTAAATTGCTAGTCAATTTAACTCGTGATATTACTGCGGTAGTTTAGTAGAGTTAGCACTTCAAGACCGAAAAATCATTTCGGCGCGCGTTTCTAAGTAGTATATAAATTCACACAAGAATCATATAAGCATTTGATATAGCTAGACTATTTAAGACTTTGATTTCTATAGTTTGAAATTTATCTCTTTGTGAATGTGATTGATAAAATCGATTGGAAATAATTATTCCCAGGAATTTTAATCGCAGATTTGTATGTAGATCTTGTAATTAGAACTTTCTCCATGCATGTTCTCCTCGAAATTCGCAAAGCGTTTAACTGCATTCTGCATTTACTCGAGGGCGTGCAGGGGCGATTGCAGAATAGACGTGGTGAACACCCAAAATAAACGGAGCACGTTAACGGAGCTAGGACAGCTAAGTCTGTTACTTCGTCGAATAAACTTCGTCGAAACGGTCAACCATCTTATAATTGAAATATTCATTTTTAGACTAATATTTTTTTATTAATAATATTAAAGCGAAGCACTGACTTTTTCTACAAATTATTTATCACAATCTTTAAAAAAAAGTCTGCAAGTAATTATTCTTGTATGTTGTATGCAGTTGCATTTCTTAATTTACTCGAATCCTTTTCCTAAAATTAATAAATATTCAAAAAATTCAAATTAGTCAAATTAGTCAATTCATCACAGTACTTATATCATATTATTATAACTGGTGGTTTAAATAGAGTCTCATATATATATATATATATATATTACATTTTTATTTATTTCTTCTATTCTATTGGTTTCGATGTTATCGCAGTGAGAGAAATATTAATTTCTACGCACGAAAACGAATCAACTCTTTTTTTTTAATCATAGAATCGTAGTTGCCAGTAAACGAATAATAAAATCACCTTGCACATCCGAGATGAAAATGATAGTTCGACGATTCAAATGAGAGCGGAATAAAAATGTTCGCCATCGGCAATATCGCTTCTGTAAGGATCGCCGGTTCCCTGTTATCGAAAAACCATCGCTCGACGTCGGGTCGATGTCTGATGAGTTACCGAACAAGGAGAACTTTCCTTGCGGCGTCCTCGCTTACGTTTTCATCCTGTGATCGTTAACGGAATTCCGTCGAAGATGCAGCGATCCGTCTTCCGGATGCCACGGCTATTTACTAACCGCTCGGTAATCTCGTTTTCAATTAACGTGTAATTGAAAAGTTTTGCACGATCGTGTTTTCAACGCTCTCAGAACTCTCGATAGGGATTTTCTCGAGAGCCGACGTATGAATTTGTCAACGCAGGATTGACTCCAAAATGGATTTTATGCTCGCAACTAATCACCGAGCTGCTCTCTGCGGAATTTCTATCCGCGTCCTGTCATGTTTGTTTTCGCATTCTTCGTGTTACGATCAGGCCACGATCCTCCATCAAAATTTTGCAGAAAATTTATTTTTACTTGAATATATTGTGATGTAGAAAGTGGTTATGTATTGTATTATTTCACAATCTCTCGATATCTACAACAATTTTTTTTTAATTTTGTATCAATGCATGACGACACAATTTATATAAAATATATAGTAATTATATCTATTATATAATTATTGTACTATGTATAAAAATATAATTATTATAAACAATATTAAGTAAAAATTGAATTGGAGAACTGTTTAATATAAATAAAAGAAGAATGCAATTTTTGATAAAAGCGACTCTTGGTGCTTAGTAATATTCATAGTGAATATACAAGTACAAATATATATACAATCATCATTTCTATAGATTGTGCGCACCGATTCGATTTGTCAGATTCGAAACATTTCATAAAATGAAATAATAATTTCGCAATTAAATTAATTGATTATCGATTTAATAATAATTCTACTAATATCTTAAAAACCTATAATTAACTTATTGCGAAAAATATAATATAATTATTTTGTCTGTTATAATCATTTAAAAGGTGTATTGCTAATATAATATATTTTCATCACGTTAGCATTTTGGTTTGTACGATCTTTGTGTAGCATTCTCGACACTTCAATTATTTGCCGTCATCAGAGGCATCGTTGTTGCTTGCTCCTGCTCCATTAATCGTCATATAATCATATTTCCAATTACGATGTAATTAAAAACTCATCGGCTCGAGACGAGGGAGTGTCTATATAGCTCGAGTATGCACCCGGAAGCGTAGAAAATAAAACGTGCACCTCTCTACGACTCTTTTATCGCTTCGTCTGATCTTCAGTTTATATTTATTCTTTAATTTTTGATGGAGTCAATAGATGTAGCAGGATTTACACGTGCTCTATGTGAACATTATTCTTGTACATCCTTTTGCATAAATTGCTAGATGTTTGAATTGAAACTTACATGAGAATCAAATTATTGTTGAGATGAAATCATAAAAACATGGTTAAATTTTTAATTTTTAATAATTATAAAATATAAAATACAAAAATTTTTGCTAACTTAGCAAATACAAAATATGTTTTATAGCGAATATATTTTTAATAAATACCAAAAACATAATCTATTTTTAAATATATTTAAAGAATATTTTTTCAATTTTTTCAGCGTATTTTATTGTCAACCAGTTGTTGAACTTACTTTTTATTTTTCATGCTAAATATAACAAATTATTATCGGCCATTCATTTACTGAGAAATGACTGACATAAACAGACGTGAGATGAACTTTATCTAATTTAAAGTATTCCTGTAGATAGTCATCAGGAAATTACGCTCTTCCTGCGGTTTAATGAAGAGAAAACTCGTTTTATTATCCACAAACTGAAATCAAGAATCGTAATGTTTATGACAGGCGAAGTGGCCGCAATCAAATGATCCGTTCATAACATTATTAAGTACGACAATTAGTAAATTAGATATGAATCTATTGTTTTTGCATAGTTTTGTGGTCAGGATTACCACATTTATATAATATATAAGCTATCCAGTAATGGATAACAATGATATCCGTACACAGAACAGATCCTGTTAAATGAAATAAACACGATTCGGTCTCGCCCATTAATTGTCGTAATCAATTTTATGTCTGCACGGAATGAAATATCAATATTGATCGAAATGTATCCTAATCTACAAGCAAATTCGCTATAATATATTTTGAAATACATGCATCAAGCACATGTTGTCAAATAAACAAACATTATAATTACCGATTAAATATTAAATTATAGTAATTGTAATAATTCATCTTACTTGTTATAAAATACCAATTGATGAGAAATAATGAATAATGAATAGTTAATTAATAAATAGCTGAAAAGACAGTTTTGTCTAATTTTTTACTTTTGAATATTTATTTCACTTCATAAGAATTATGAGGTGTTATTTACTGCTAAATTTTTTATCGCATGGAAGGAAGGACGAGTAATTGAAATCACGAATGCAGTCACAGAGAGATATACTTTTTGCCGTGTACGTTATGGTGAGCTATAATGTTTTTCGTATTTGACGTCTCGACGGAGACCGGCGACGGCGTGGAATTCTTATTACTTCATTCGTCTCATTAGCGAGTCTGCATTCGTTGATGCGCACCAGTGGATAGAAACGAGAATTAATAGAAGACACGAAGAGAACAATAAAAAACGTTGGAAAGAGTAATGTCCGTTTCCAGCAATATAGATTAATTTTAATCTCGGTTCAACTTATTCTTCACCTCTTTCTAGTTTTAAGGATTAGAGAAAGATGAAGAGTAAGTTGAACCAAGATTAAAATTAATCTACATTGGTGAAAATAGGCGTAAGACGTATGTTATTACTAAAATAAGAAAATATTAAAAGTCGTTCATATCAACGCATATTGATATATCCAGGGATTCCTAGAAATATTCCACGGCATTTTTGAATGGTAACATCAAATTTTTATTACAAATCATATCGATACTCGGATATGAATAAAATAAGTTTATAAGAGAAATAAAATAAATAATTTCGTAATAATGATGTAATTGTCCGTTTATTATTTAATTGACAACCGATGATAAATATATTTTCATTTTTTCCTCAAAATGACAAATCGTACTTAATTAAGAAAACGTGTTTGTTTGAATAAATTAAAAATAAATATTTATAGCAGTAGTTTAATTTGTTTTTAATGCATTATCTTAATCATACGCAAACATTTTGTTTCGTTAAAGAAATCTGTAAAATGTGCAATTAAAAAAAAACTAAAAATCTTGAATTGTCGAACGATTTGAGTGTTGTTATTTCGAATTAATCTAATCTCAAAAGATTCGAAAAGTTATATTCCTAGAGAATTAAACCACATCAATTGAGTGTTTTATCTTTCTCCTCAATCAATCGGTTTATTTCTTGCGGAGTATAAATCTTCGAATTACATTTTGAAACACAACTATTTTGTCTTCTCTTGAATTTTGGTTTAATGTAGATTATAGCGGATAAAAGGATGAAAAGTGAAAGAAGAAGGAAAAAAAGGAACGTCGTCTTGCAAGGCGATGCCTTCTTGAAAACAAAAATAAAACATAGAGAAACAAGACGCATAATGTTTTTATTTGAGACAGAATGGGATTTCTTGGTGAAAGGGAATTTACTGAAATTTTATTCGAGATTTAATCATTAAAATACTCAAATATTTAAAATCATCAAATATCAAAACATTGCGATTAAACAGTCTTTTTCAAAATTTCTTTCAAGTAGCTTCAAATTCGTCAAATAATATTAAAACGCAGATTGAGGTCTCTAGGTCACTTTGTACGTGAATGAAGAATTGTAAGAGATATAAAAGCAATCGGACGGTACGACCTTAACAAGATTTTATCGCAATCTCCAAGGCACTAGTGAAAATATATGAAGCAGGTCGTTCGTCGGCGAAGAAAAGTTTTCACGGAAAACTGAAAACGGCCGAAGATAAAACGTTAATGCAGGTAGAAGCAAAGCTCGAAACAATGGTCGTAAAGCAATTTTTCAAGACGGAATTCTGTTTTATCGCGAATGCTGCCGTTATCGGCTATGCAGGAAACAAAATAAACACACTTATTAATTATAATTATCAAAGTGTAGCTATCGTTTGACCTTAGTTTATACGTTGATATAATTGTTTAATAGTATTCTGCGATCACATGTCTTTGTGCATTGTCTATAGTTTATTATTACAGACCTTGATCGAAGGATTATTACGCTCTCATGATAACATAAAGCAAAGCGTCTTTGTGAAAAAGTGAAAGCAATTATTGATTCCGGAATAAAGCTTTTTCTACAGAAAGAGTCTAAAATTAAATGCCGCGAAATTTTCACGAATGCTTTTTCTGTTTATACTGGTAATAATTCTACTTATATAAATATACATACATATAATTTCAATCTAATAATATTAATGATATTTTAATAAATACTATGTATATATTATAAATATTATTATTGAACCATTAATTAATGATTTATAGATTATTCAAATAATCTTTTTATGTTGAAAGTATGAAGAGATTTTATATATATATATATATATATATAATATTAACAGGTAGAATATATATATATATATATATATATATATATATATATATAAAACATTTATATTACAATTCTCGCGAATAAAGACAGGAAGTGATATTATGCGAAAGAAAATATAGGAGTAGTAACTGGAGAGCAGCAAATTTTGTAATCCAAGACTTGAAAGGACCACTTAACACCTATTCGTGGCAATTAACCCTAACTCGGATGACGAACTTGAGCTATCTTTCTTCTTTTCTCTCCGTTTAATTCAATGCACTTAAGACATCCGAGAAATTAATTTTTTCAATTTGAAACAAAACTCATGTATTTACATATATAATTGATAATATTAATTGACAGTATGCCGAATGTATACATGTGAATTTATTAACTTAGCAAATCTAGATAATGTTTTATCACTTCTGATTCATCGTTCGATCAAGATTCATCTCTGGATTAATATTGAATAAACGTAATCCGACATTCGTAACATTTCTATCGACATCCACAGAAGTTTCGTCGCATTCGGAATGGCAGCGTCAAGGATTGTTGCTTTCGAATATGCAAACGTCGTGCATACGGCAGTGCGCTGTCTATTTCTCGCGGTGAGGGATCTCTATTCTTCTGAATATGTGATGTGTCAATGCAACGGACAAGTCCTCCTTGAATTTGCAGAATGGGCGGTCAGTCCGCATGAAAGGGGATTCTCTTAAAGCCATAAATGACACGCATTGAGCTTGCGGTCTATGCATATGGATTCGCGCGAGAGTGTAATTGCATCTAGTGAAAAGCAATGAGTGTCGAATTAAATTGAACGGAGATGTCCAATAGGAACTGACTAAATGCCCAGTGTGCTAATCTGCTGCAACGTTACGTTTTAGATACTCGCATCAGTATGCTAATCTTCATGATAATATTCTACAAACGGAAGGAATGATTTTGCTGAAGTATCTAAAAATTTAAAGTTAAATACAGATCTAAAAATAATTTCGTTGGATCATCAAAATAAATATGTATGTTTAAACTAATTGCTAAAATGTCAAAATTTTTTGCAATATTACTCATCATGTATAAGATTCCTACGTAATTATTTTGATGGTCCAACAAAATTATTTTTAAATCTTTCTCTTTGTATATAAGTATTATATTTTTAGATACTTCAGCAAAATCGTTTTTTCCATGTATTAGGTGTACAACTTTGCTTCCGCCGTTTTCCTATAGATGGCTTTAGCGGTAAGTGGTGGTCGAAATAAATAGATCATAGATGTTATATAATAAACTTGGGCATCTGTCAACATAACCCCATAAAAACATTAGTCGATTTGTGTCTGCATCATAAAATTATTCTCGATTGAAAATCTCAGTTTATGAGCCGTCATTTGCGGAAGATTTTAATTTTCTGCTTCAATATGAAGAAATCTGCGGCTGAGGCTCATCGAATGCTCTCAAATACTTATGGTGAGAGGGGTATTAGTGAAAGAACGTGTCGTGAGTGGTTTCAACGCTTCAAGAACAGTGATTTTTCGAAGATCGGCATAGCGGTGGAAGAGAGAAGGTTTTCGAAGATGCAGAATTGGAGGCATTACTTGATCAAGACTCGTGTCAAAATCAAGAAGAATTGGCACGACCATTGGGAGTGACTGAACAAGCCATTTCAAAACGCTTCAAAGTCATGGAAATGATTCATAAGCAAAGAAATTGGGTGCCGTACGAGTTGAAGAAGTCGAGAGACGTTGAACGGCGTTTGTTTGCTTGCGAACAGTTGCTTGAAAGGCAAAGACGGAAGGGATTTCTGCATTGTGACTAGGGACGAAAAATGGGTTCATTACGATAACCCCAAGCGCAGAAAATCAAGGGAAGTTCCCGGCCATGCTTCCACGTCGACAGCCAAACCGAATATTCACGGCTCCAAGATCATGCTCTGTATTGGTGGGACCAGCTCGGCGTAGTGTATTATGAGCTGTTAAAATCGACTGAAACAATCGACTGCGGCCGTTTGTTTTTTAATGCTCGGCTCAAACGTAATTGATGCGTTTGAGCCGAGCATTGAAAGACAAACAGTCGCAATACAACGAGAGACACGATAAAGTGATTTTGCAGCATGACAATGCTCGACCCCATGTTGCGAAAGTGGTCAAGACATACTTGGAAACGTTGAAATGGGAAGTCCTACTCCACCCGCCCTATTGTCTAGACGTTGCTCCCTCTGACTATCATTTGTTTCGATCAATGGCACACATGGCCTGGCTGACCAGCACTTCCGGTCTTATGAAGAAGTAAAAAATTGGATCGATTCGTGGATCGTCTCAAAAGATGACCAGTTTTTTCGACGCGGGATTCGTACGCTGCCCGAAATATGGGAGAAAGTAATGCCCACCGATGGACAATACTTTGAATCATAAATGTATTAGGTGTTGGTATTAATTCGTAGCGTTTTTTAATGAAAGAATGTTATTTATTTCACATGAGCATTAAAAAATACATTAATGAAAGTACTTCCCATCACTTGTAAAACGCTACGAATTAATTCCAACACCTAATATAATCAGTTTTTTACAATAAAGCCTCGAATTTCGGAAAAAGAACGGCGGAAGCAAAGTTGTACACCTAATATATATCTTGTAATCAATTCAATTGGACACATTCAGTGCTGGTTCACATTAAAGTCATCGTACAAATTGACGTGAAGATAATGTGTTTATTATAAATATAGAAATCGATTAAGCCGTGAAATATTTATAAGACACTTCATTGTAGATACTCTTAGATAAAATAGGTACTCTTAGATAAAATACAATATATATTTTATCTCTCATTCGAACTATTTATATTTCACTTTTACACTCAGATTAAATTAATATACAATGGCTCTAATAGTGCGCATTAATGTGTTTAATTGCTATTATTCTATAGGTTCTACTTTAATTTTTATGTAATATGTATACGCGAATATTTAGTTTTTCGAGAGCTTTTTTATGTCGATCTCTTTTATAAAATTTTCAGAATTTTTAATATAGTTTGGAAGTGTACAAAAACTTTTGAGTCAAAAACATTGTAAATGTTGATCCTGATTGTGGGCGGATATTGAAAGGACTTCAAAGTTTCTATAATAATATTCCAATAATTATTTAATGCATAATTTAATGCATATTAAATTATCATATATGTTTTATTGTATATAATGAATTATATAATAAATTATATAATAAATTATATAATAACATTATAGCCTTAATTTCTATAACGCAATGTTACAATCTTCCTTTGTGTAAATTTCACGGCACTTAATTTTAATTTCTTTTTATAGAAAAAGCTTTATTCCGGAATCAATAATATATGCATGTACAAAATCTTTGCAACATCGCGAAAAGGTTAATGTACTTGTCCAATCTGTAGAAGTAATTATTTAATAAATTTACTTAAAGATATATGCATATCGCGCGTTGTGCGAATGGAAGAAATCTATTTGTGAATGGATATATAAGCAATATATAAGCGCGCTTAAGATAAGACAAGTGATACGACAGGTATACAAGAGATCGTTTAACCGCATGCATCGCTGTGCAAACAGTTCTTGAGTGTCGACAAAGAGCATCTTGCGCGAGTGCAATTACCGCTCGGCGGTGTTTCCACCGTGCGAGCAATTTTCATGATTCTGCACGAGGAAACGTTTGCTCTTTCAAAGAACTCTCGTAACCGTAAAGTCTGTTCGTTGATGCTCTTACGAACTCTTTATGCGTATAGATCTACATAAGGGTGAAATTATATACTCCCTAAAAGACATGAGCCGTTATAGGCACAGTGTTGTGTCTAGTTTGACATTGAATGCAGCAACTGACAGTCGTAGATGTCAGATGAATAACGTAATATTTTTGGCATTAATTCAATTTACTCACTTTTACCGTTTCTTCTGAGAAATTTAAGAATGCAAGTATTATTTTAATATGCAACATATTGAAACTTTTTTTAAGAGAGATTAAAACAATACAAAATAAAAATTTCAAATATTGACGGAATATGTCTTTCTAACTGTACACAAAAGAACAATTTTGTTGAATCATCAAAATAATTATGTAGGAAACTCAAGCGTTATGCAAGAAATTGTATTGACATTCTATCTAGCAACCAGCATCAATTGTCGCATTTCGTATGCATCAGTGTATCTCATATACATTTTGTAAAATCGATAATGTATGTATATTTTAATTTAATTTTATTAATAAGTGGCAATCTAAATTTTAATAATGTTACGGCATTACTTGTTACTATCTCGTTACATTTTCTTAATATTATTATGGGATTTGTTGTATAAAAAAAATAGATATCGTGCATCAAAGTCTTAACAAGTAAACCGATTTTTTACACTCGTGCACTTCTCTCTTACGCTCGAGTGCGTATTAATCCGTTAAAAGCGGTGAAATCGTCTCAGAAAAACGCAAACAAATACATGAACAAGCATACGATCTGGATATTTGATCCGCGAAGCCAATTCGTTACTAAGCCTTGCAAATGCCGTCAGCGCGATAAGCTGCTTTGGATTGACGCCGCCAGCTCTATCAAATGCGAGAATGAGGTTATTCTAGCGAAAAAAAGAACGACAAATTCAGCACGACGAGTAGTGTCAAGCCCATATAAAAATTGCTTCCACGGTAGGAAACGGTAGCGGCGCCGCATCGCTTGTATCGATGAATATACAGATAGCATGAAATTTGTGTTCCATTTTTGGCGAAAATAGATTTTGAGAGCGGTGAAACGTGCAGAATATTCTGTGAAATTGAATGTCCGTAACTCTATTGAAAATCCATCATCCTCTGTTCCATATTCCTGTGAACGATTGCGTGAACGATCCGCGAAGGAGCCCGTCTCCATGTTGTGTGATCGATAATCGCTATTTGCCGCAACTGTCCTAATCATTGATGATACAGCTCTCGCTTTTACGTGTGCGGTGTGCGTGAATAAAATGTAGAGTTAACAACGTCCGTTGTGAATCATGTATCGAGAGACTCTCCTATAGCGAGCGTAGCTATAATTATGCTGTTTAATTGACTAACGAGAGCAAGCAGGGATCGGCAGAGCAATGTTGAAACGAAATTCTGATTGGTCCATTCACTAAACTCGGCCGCATTTATTCACGTTGTGATTAATTCGAAAATGCCACGGTGATTGCCCGTGAGTACCAGTATCACGTTTGTCACATGATAATCTCTCTTAAACGCTCTTCTACAATAAATTATATCACATTCGCGTCGATTTTTAATATTTATAGCTTAGGAGGAATTAACTTTTAAAATTAATCGATTTTAGAAAGAAATCTTTATTATCTTTGTGTCATCTATATAATATCTTTATATATTTTGTATGTTTGTTTGAGATGTAAAGATTCAAATTTTTACCAATAATGCATGTTACCACGAGACAGGTTGTTTTTTTAATGGCAGAAAAGTTTTCTTTATTTTCACGTTATTTTGCTGGAATATTTTCCTGTTGCTCCGCATGCATTTTTCTCTTAAATTACGCAGGATACATGTGCAAATTTATATCCATATTCTATAAACACATATATCGCTTATTGTTTTTATTAATATTTCTTACGAGCCTCGCATTAGCAAAACGTTTCTCGCAGAAAATAGCCGTATGCTTATTAGAGTTACAATAAAAATAATTGAAATTATATATAAAATTGATTAATGAATAAAGAACGTTGTATGGTATAATTATTAAAACTACATTGCAATATTTCACGAATTTTAAATGCTAAAACTACTTCTCAAATTGTCCAAGAGAGAAATAATATTTTTCGCTTCTTTCGACGAATGGAAGAAATTCACACGTTCGCTGATGGCTTGCTCATCGAAAAAGAATATATACTGTTACGTTGATGTAGCGTTGATGTATATAATATAGAACGAAAGAAATGAGACAGCGCTGAGAATTACGTGACGTGCATGCTGCGCGAGATACAAGAACGCACGATTATGGCCGTCGTTCTTCGTCGAGAGAATCGTGTTTGCGCGTAGCTACATTTGCGGGGACACGTGTGAGATAGGGATATGAGGACCATGGGAACACAGATCCGCTTTCGCATGTGCACCAATCTGACGCGTTAGTTCACTACATGCCGAATTAATTGTGCCCTAACTGTCCGTCGCTAATTCACCTTCTGCGATGTAACTACGTCGTGCTGTATCTTTGCTCAACCATAGCGCAGCATCTTTCGAACTTGCCGCTCGTGCGAATTGCATCAATTGGAGAACCATAACTTAGCGCTTCCGCTGTGATTTAATTCCTTCAATTGATATCGTGAAACCTATAAATAAAAACAATCAAGTTCTTATTAACTCGATTTATTACTTAATTAATGCAGCAAAATTAGTTTTGTTACATATTAATCATGTGAATAATTAATACGTAATATTAATTAATATAGTTTACCATTTAAAGCATAATTCGAACAAATGATTTACTAGAAAAGAAATTTTACAATAAAATTATTTAACTTGTATAAGGTCAAAGAAATGAACTGGTTACAAATCCATGATTTCGATTATCTATAAGAAAATACAGAATAATATTGAAAGAAGTGAAGAGAAAAAAATCATACGTAACGTAAAGAAGATCGGTAATGGAGAATTCAGAATAAAAATATAAAAATTCGTTGTGTATTACAAACCGAGCATGAAAAATACGTACATATATAATGTATGTATAAGGATGAAAAATGCGGAAACTTCGATCGTCTTTGTATTTCAGGTACACTATTCTCGAATTTCTGCGATAGGTTTTGTTCTCGAGTTATGCTTCACTCTCGAAGTGTAAAGTGGGCTATAAGTTGTTTCAACAAAAAGAGAAACTTACATATATTTATCGAAAATATTTTAAGTATCGAGAAAGGAAGATACGAACAATTCCTGATTTTTTTTCTGTATTCGAGCACCGCAAAAATTATTTTTTATTCTAACGTAATCGGGCTTTCGGTTCACTCTTCGATTTTTGTCGAATTTGTGACACCTTTTCAGGTCAATGACACGCGCGATACAGTTACTTGATTAACGACGTGGACGGATTTGTATTCGACCATTCGCCTGTGTAAGCTTACTACGACAGACCAGATGGCGGAGTCTAGTTGGCTATGCTATCTGCCCTATATAGGGTGACCCGTGCCATAAATCAGGATTATCTTGGGACCTCGACCGAGATATGGAAAATGGCTGAAACAAATGTCGTGCCCCTTTCCTGAAATATAATTTTCATTTAGCCAAACATCTCTGAATTTGTACTCTTTCGATTATTTTAACGTTCTCAGGATCGGACTATGTTTCAATATTTCTTATGCAATTTTGAATTTTCCATTGTTCGTTTATGTCAGTTTAGCATATTATTATTATAAATGAAATATGTATATAACAATCTGCATAAATTATTCATTTATTAGACGTAAGACTGAATCATATAAATAATGGAAAATCCATAATTACGAAGCCACAATTATACAATCTGTTATAAATTTTTCATTTTTCTTTAAAATGTTCAATCCAATAAATTATAATGTATTACTAATGAAGAAATTACAAACTGTTACGTTGTTTGGATGAACGTTATATTATGAGATCAGGGATGTGTAACAACAATTCTAGTAATTATCCAGGTAGTATATTTATCGATTGAACAATAATAAACAATAACAACATAAAAATTACATCGTTTGCTTCGTTTCATAAACGTCAGCGAGCATCGACATTGCTTTGAGAATCGCTCTCGCTAGTAGCAATACGGATGATTCATGTCGAGTTGTCAAGATTTTCGCGATACACGGCTGATTTGCTACGCGATGCTGCATAACCGGATCCGATTTCCCCGTATCGTACAGCCACTCCGACAGGAAATTAATGACAAATCGACCGGCAGGCGTAACCAGTTACCCAATAGGCTTAAATCCGTCGTACCGTAATTGTGATAGCTGGAGATACATAGTCCAATTACATCGGCACAAGAGAGTTATTCGTTCGACTTGCGCTGTTCCGTTTTGCATACCAGTAGCAATTGTTGTTTGTGAGCATCGCGGAAACGGAGATAGAGGCACAAAACTCGTTCCCCCGAGTGCACCTGTCGCGGATACGTAGCGACATGCGAGTTTCATAACTTACAAACGTCAAGCAGAGAAATTTGAAAGCGTGTAAAATTCTGCGCAGATAATAATGGCGATGAGACAAGCTAGGGTATAATGATTTTTTTTTTATAGCGGCATCAGCAACGTTGCATTACCTTCTTATGAAGGATATATGGACAATCCTAATCTTGGAAACCGGAACTTTGTAAATTGCAATTTACATGCAATTTTTATCCACAGAAAGAACAATTTTGCTGAAGTAAGATAACTCTTTATATTTCTTTACTAAGCGATTTCTGCGATTTTTTCTAATTTTTTGTTGAGTTCAAAATTGAAATTTAATGGTGACATTCAAAACGGGAAAGATTTCTGAATGTTAATAAAAAATATGAGACATTTCTAAATATTTATATATAGATAAAAATTTAAAAAAAAACATTCCACGCATATTGAATTTATGTATCTTATATACGATCTAAATATGTTTTCCTACTTTAAAAAAAATATTAGAAAAATGGAAGCTAAAATGATCCAGTGATTCTTTTATAAGATAATAAGTTTATTAACATCTTGATATGTTTACTAATACATAAAAATATACGAAGAACTGTTTTCCAAACAATAGACTTATTTACTTATTTATCTATTTTCACAATCAGGTGAATTAGAATCTATGATCCGGAATAATAAAAATACTAAAAAAATTTGTTTCAATGTATGTATACTCATGTTAATATATGCTTAACTGACCATATTCATTCTACCAAAAATTTCCTTTCTTTTTATAAACGAAAGATTGTTACAAAAATATAAACTAACTATATACTATTATAAAGTATGAATAGAGCTATAACATGAACTACTGAAATTAACATGAATTACTGAAATTAATAACAATCTTTTAACAATTATGCTAAAAACTAGGAAGTATAATTATTTATCTACAAAATATTACATCTCGACATTTTGCATTTTACTTAACAAATTGAGCAAACAATAAACTGATGCAATCGAGTCAGATGGACAATTTGCAGGAGCTACTATCACTATTTGTTGAATTAATAATGTAATTACTTACAAGCAGCAAATAGGGCGTTTTTAGTACGCGCTCATATTGAGTCCAGTTACCTCATTTAAAATTCAGCTCGATACAGATTTGTATCTATCAAAATAATTATATACGATACTCAAGCTAATTGCTAGAATATTAAAACTTTTTGCAGCATTGTTTATCATGCTTACGTAACGAGATTCTTACGTAATTATTATTGGGTTCCAACAAAATTATTTTCGGATCCATATTTACCTGTAGATATACTGAGAAAAAAATAGCTTAAAATTAAATAAAAATTTATTGAATACTGCCAACTAAACATTTACTTCCAATAAATAAATCTTTATTTAATAAAAAGAAGTGATTGTTAAATCAAATTAAAATATTTCTTATACTAAATAAATATATTTTTATATTTAATTTGGTTAATTTTTATTCAGTATTTACTCAAATAAATATTTATTGAAATTTAGAATATTTTTTCTCAGTGTACTTCAGCAAAATTGTTTTTTGCAGAAAAGCTCTTTCAAAAGCTTCATTCACTATATCTTTTTACGAAATATTATCGATACTGAAACCATTTTTTAGAGAGAAGGATAAAAAATTCGATAAAATTATTGTGCAGACATATGATGAATATAATCCTTATTGTTTTACATTTTATATTTCTGTTATATTCGGCAAAGTATAAAAAAAGAATATCAAATAATTCATTTGAAATGATAAAGAATATTGCGTCCCATTTAATTGAATCTAGTGAGCTGGAATAAACGCGATGTGAGGTGCGAGTTTCATTCGCAGTTTAACGTGAATCTCATTAGCATGCGTTTGCGTTCTACGCGTCACACTGGCTTGTATAAAACCGCGCGTGCAACTAGTCATCATCTCGGTATTAGTCGACATTACTCAAATATTAAATATCCATTATTTGCATATGAAAAGTGCGATGGCGCAGGCGCGATGATTCGAGTTTATTTGAATTTAATCACAGGGCAAAGTGCTCGTATTAACCGGAATACACGATCTCCATATAGCGAGGAGAAGAAAGAGGTTGGAAGAGAAGAAGAGAACAGGGAGGAATTTAATATCCGTTATAGGGCGAGCACATTCGCATATGTGGCAACGAATATGCGGATGGCCGAATTGTCCGAACAAATTTGCTCGCTTGCGGAAATATATAGAAAATGCGCAATGCGAAGCCGCGATTCTGCAACGACAGCTCGGTTTATACGGATCACTTTATTCGGCGTGCAAAAATTTCGCGCGTACACGCTCATAACGTCCGCACAACGTCCTTCTCTTTCTCGCGCGATTTTACGGCGGACAGGTATCGTACACTTGCGGCGTATCGGGAGCGAATTTGACGTGGCTATCGAACGCACGTCACACCCGGTCGGTCAGAATGATTCGTTGTTGCTATATCGAAACTCACGAGCTGTTATTACAGTTTATCCGATCGCGTGCACTCAAATATTTTCACGGTAAATATTTGCAAGGTTTTCACGATACATTTGTACGAAATGCTTTTATGTTACATGTGTAGCAGTTATTTATTTCACTATTCAGTTTCGTTGAGATGCTTTTATGTTACATGTTCAGCAGTTATTTATTTCGCTATTTGATCGAGTTGTTCAAGATTTTTTGAGAAGTGATTCTCGAAATACGTGAACTTATACACACATATCGCTTCCTTACTTCAAAATATTAAATTTTTCTGGAAAAAGAGGAAAATCATTTTTCAACTTATCAGAGAGTTATTAACTAATCAAATAAAATTGGTAAAATAGAATTTTTCAAAAATATAAAAACATTCTTAACATAATCAAATGTCATTTTTGTCATTTTTGTTTTACACCATTAAAAATCATCCTTTTTTATCGCGACACGTTTTTGACTATCTTTTGAAGTTAAATTAGTTCATTTTTTATAACTGTTAGGATGATATTTTTTTGATTTTTTTGTATTACTTTTGAAGTAATGGACATATGTATATCTATTTATTTATAAATTTTTCTAATGACATTCTTATATGTTCAAAGATATCGCTGATTATCAGAAAAAATTTTTGTAGCGTTGCATACATATAAACATATATTTGATTTAATATATGTTTATAAAAATATTATAATCAGTGCAGATAACTTCAATGCAACGCTACAAAAATTAAAATAAAATCTACTGGTATTTTAAGAGTTTTTTTTGGAGAGATGTTTAAAAAAACTCTTAAAAAACCAGTAGATTTTATTTTAATTAATACAATAATATCTAACGACATTTTTAATGTACAGTATTTAAATTTTATAATGGAAGAACGAATGTCCATACGTTTTATTCACAAGGATAAAAACATCCGTATCCGGTGAGACCCCGGATAAGGGATTGAAGGCACTTGCTTCTTGAAATGTGGAGGCATGTGGAAAAAATCTCGATGAGATCGTTCTCTCTCGCGGCCACTGACGCCTTCGCGTTCTCGTATATTTGCGGGATCCGTTTTTATCCGCGACTTCTTTTTATCGTCGTTGCCATTGACGTCAATCTCGCTCCCATAAAAGCCGTCGCACATGTGCGAGATTCCGCACAGTGACTTCGTGAACAACCGTACAAACTTGCATCGTTTGTACTGTTGCGCTTTAAAGAGCCAATCAAAATTCCACGTTGACCCATTTCGTGATTGATCAACGTGTTCGCAATTTGACGATGTGACCTGATAAATGCTCTCGAACGTGATCGCGATCCGACGCGTATGTCGCGTCGCTGCCCATCGCAGGAAGCTATTATCGCTTCCATGCACCAGCGTATCATCCAAATTGCGTGCGAGGTAAGCTGAATAAAGATCCGATGCTTGCGCGTTCAATGAAAAGCAATCTGAAAAGAGTCTGCATTTATGTTATCTCGATTTCAACTTTAAAAACATAGAAGATAAGGAATATATCTCCCTATAATATGCGTACGTCGAAACGAACGATTTCTTTCGCTTGATTTGGTAAGAAAGTGACTTTTATAAATGTGTATGCACTGGAATATTCTGGAAAGAAAAGACGTAGTACCAATGAAATAGACATTTCAGTCAGAAAGATCCGACTGTTTTCTTGAGAACTAAAAAAATTGCATGAAAAGTTATACACTTTCTGATTTTTGCTCTTCTACGCAACAAACATTCACGAGGATGACGATAATCAATCATCTTTTTTGGAAAGTGAGCGTTATAATTTTCTTACAGGAACAAGCATTAAATCAGCAATTTATCGTCACTGTATTCAAACGTTAAAAATGAATGACTCCACAAATCACGGTCCGAATATTTTATTTCAGAGCGTGTCGACAGTTCATTCATGAGATATCGTATCGTATAGTCGATAAAACATTTCAAAGTATTTTTAAACGGAAAACCGTTGTTCTCTATCAAATTTTGTAGTCAACGTACCGAGGATTTATTATCGGAGAATAATTGCCAATGCTGAATATGCATTTATGTGCGTCCAGTTTGTCGATACCGGTTTGCCGATACCTATCGATTGCGTGCGATAAATGTAATTGAAATTCAGTTTTCCGTGGTATTCCGCGAGAAGCGGAGGAAACGTTAAGCAATAATTTCAGTTCATTTACCACCTACGCGGGAAGAATTTGCGGGCTTAATATGCAGTTGACAGAATGACAAATGGCTAGCCGATTCCTCTTCTTGTCTACTCGTGCAATACATTTACCACGTTTTGATATAGAAATACAACAAAAGTAATGAGTTAATAAGCGTAAGTTAAATTATTAATTAATAAAACAATTGTATTAAATTAAATAATTTAAATATTCATTTGATGATAATGATAAAATTATCATATAGAAATTTACAAAATAATAATTATTAAATTCAAAATTATTGTTGAAATAATCAAGCGATAAATATGGAATTAATGAATTCAATAAAAATTTCTGACTTTTTGATATATTTATAATGGTATTTACCATTTATATTTTGAATTTACAGATAAAATATTGAAGACTTTCGTTGTACAAAATAGTACCTTACGGCTTACATGTGCATTGGATTATAAGTTTTAATTTAATTTAGTTATGCTTTTTGTTCTTAAAAATAAAACACTAGTATAAACATTCAGATCTTTATAAGCTTTTCAAAATTATTTTGCGCTTCTTCGAACGTCGAATCTCCGTATTCGAAGCCCGCTTCTCCTTGTACGGATAAATGCAAATGTCGGAATTGCATCGTTTCAGTAACGTTGACTTCGTTCGCTCGAGTCAACAAAAACAAATCTCTACGTTACCAGACGGGTCGATAGTTTTGATACTTCAGAGTTCCGAGGACGGAACCGCAGTTAGCCGATTTCGCGAAAACAGAGGCCAAAGCGGAGCTGCTGAATTTACTCGTTGTAACTCGTGCCGATGTCAAGGACTTTTGTCGATGTAATTACATTGCCGCTGCAGTGCCAGCGAGGGTTGACGTTCGTGTAACAAACAGGAGCAGTTTCCCACGGCACAACCGCGAATGCTACGACGGGAAGGATATAGCTTCGCTGCGCGTCGTTGATCACAATGTTCGATTGAACTCAAAATACCACTCTATTTGCGGAGAGTCTCCCCGATTTGGGGAAGAGTTTCGCGTATACCGATGTTGCGCTCGATTGGCCATCGAAAATATTTCACTCTCCGAATTTATCGATGTCCAGAGAGGAACGTTTAATTTAATGCATTTTGTTTGTTTTAATTAAACGTCAATAAAAAAAAACCTTACAGCTATGAATTTATAGTGTTTATATAGTCAGCGAAGTGACGATAAAATTTACAAAAAAAAAAAATCTTTTCGAATTTTTACATTTTGTGTCATATACTGTCATGAATGTAGAACGATTTTTTTCCTAGCGGAAAATCGAATATTTTTACTCGTGCGAAATTTTGTGATAGTGAAAAATTCGTTTATCGATAATGAGAGATGCCAGTTTAATGGACGTTAAAACGCTTCGTTAGTAGTTGGATAATTACTTATTGGCAGCCATTGAATAATTTTTGACGCCAACGCAGTCTTTCGATGAAACGTTAAATATTGCATGTGACATACCTTTTTTGCATGCGCATCTCGTAAGCTCTTTTTGGTGCGTTGCTTAATTTCCATGTAATCGAATGCATAAAGGTGGAAAACGACGATGTCCGACATACGAAAAAAGCGCAAAAGCAGACAGTTCCGATCGATATACGTTCGCCAAGTATATTCATTAATGCGGAAGCTTCGTAAAAAGCTTTGTAAAACTCCGTATTATGATGTAGACTCCGATGCACTTTTTTTCAACATTGTCTATCGCTTGTTAACACTTGAGTAGTTCTGCAAGAGTCACTTGACTTGTAAAGTTAAGTACTGGATTTAGATGAAGTAAAAGCACAAAGTGCCTTTAATACTATAGGTACAAAAATTGTTAAATCTCTAAATTGTTTTATCAAGAAAGAAAGGAATTTTTAAAAGATTTTTATTGTATTTTCTAATTTTAAATTTACAATATATATTTTTTTCCCAGAAATGAGAACAAAAATTTTAATCGCATCGCGTACTTTACGAATGTAATCTTTTAACATCACTTTAATTAATTCATTTATTGTTACAGGTCCGTCCTCAGATTTTAGCAGACACACTTTGGTAAGACCGCGAGTGTATCACGGCAGAACGAAAAGGCAGATCTCTTCAACCAAAGAAAATGTGAGTTCAGCTATTTTTTGTATAAAAAGATTTTTAATATCTCATGAAAAATTATGTACGAGCTATATCCTGAAATTTCTAAAATACTGTTGAAGACTCGCTGTTATTATAAAAAAAATATACTCTGTATTCAAGGGTTTTATGAATCTCTCATCCTCCTTTGTCGTCTCACACAACACTTGACCCGTAAATATGAATCATGATAGCGTTTTTTGTATAAAGATTTTTATTCATAATCCTCTCTCGCATAAATTTCGTCAATACAATGAGTCTCTTGTAGATAGTCTTTTTCCATTTTTCTTACAACCAGTCAATTAAAAATTAATTAAGTAACAAAAAATTTCTCTACGCGCTACTCTATGACATTGCTTGCAATGTAATGCACTTCACTTTCACTCTATTATTAAGTGAAGGTGAAGTACCTACAAGAAATTACAATGTAACTCTCTCCATTCCAATTATCAAACCCACTGGATATTCTGGAGATTTAGCAAAAGGCGTCCACCAATCTCTGACCTTTGACAAAGAGCATTGTTCGTTATCAGCCGTAATCGCCCTTTTTTCTGTGAGTTTTCTATGGCTGCACACGGTGTTCGCCATTTGCTCGGGAGGATTACGATGCGAAACGCGCATCAGCGACGGGTGCAACAATTTCAATGCAAATGTCGCAGCGTGTAGCGAATACAAAACCTGCGAGGGTCGTCGTGCTATTAGATAGACCAGCGCCGCGAATAGAGAACAAAAGGGGAAGAGAGAGAAAGAGAGAAAAGTTCGACCGACGTTTTGTCATTGCCAGTGCAGTGGCAAATTCGAAAAAATCCGTCAAGGGAAATATACAACATAGAGGTTGCTATCTGAAAGAATTTTTGACCTTTTTTTTTTGATATTTTTAGAAGCTTACTTTTAAAAGGTTTTTTTCTCTAAAATCGGAGAAATGTATCTCTAGACATATATTATGTCATTTATTAAAGAACAATATTGATGACCATAGGACTCTCTAGTCACGAGTTTTCAGGATATTTAATTCTTTAAGAATCAATTATGATTTTTTTGATTTTCATAGATTCACGATATATTAAAAATAACGTTAAAATGTTCATTAATATTGCTTGTGCTTATTTTAAATTGTATCTGAATATCTTTAATAGTGGATCTCAAAATTGTTATATTATTAAAGATATATATATATATATATATATATATATACATACATATATATACGTAAAGTTGCGACTTACAAATAAAATTATTCTTTTATATAGTAATTAAGTAATTTGCAATTATAAATTTATAAATTTATAATTGAAGTTAAGTATATAGAAATATTTACGTATTAATTAACAATTTACAAACAATTTTTCTTAAGCGTGTTATTAATATCTATGGATATAAAAATGCAAATTAAAATATACTATTGTTATTGTGTAATTTTTCATCTAATCAAGTCTAATGTATTTACATAATTAGAGATAAAAATACTAATTTTTAAAAAAACATAATTTTATCTATAAATTGTGTAATTTTTACATTATTTATGTGTGTAATCATTATATCATATAATGAATAATATAAGTCTGTAATTTTATACATTTTCACAATATAGGTAGAGGATTCATTTCGAATATGTTGAAAGTAACCAAAGCGTACTATATGATTAGAGAAAATAAGAATAACTTTTAGTCGGTTACGCAATAATATTTCCATTTACTGGAAAGGCACGTCGAGAAAGATATAAAGTAACGTTTCATTTCTGTGAAAGCTGTTTTGAATACAGCGTGTGTCTGTACTTTTATCCTATCCTCGCCTCTTTCTGATGTAACGTACCACGTAATAGAAGATGGCAAGCAGAAGTGCATACTTACAGGAACAACAACGGAATTTACATCGGGTGTATACACATTTCGGTGTCCCTTGTGAATCCGGTTATTTGGCGGGTGCCACAATGGACCTGCACGTATGTCACTTTGCAAGTATATCATGTAACAAACATACTCATATACGATAGTTCGCATTCCGTTTATTGCATCCCTCTAAATTTTGTTTAAAAGAAATGAAACAATGGAACCTTTTACAACTTGACTTTTGAATGCGAGGATACGATTTATTTACTTATTTAGCAGTTCTTACATGTTATATTAAAAACAACTATATTTATTTATTTTATTTCAGAAAGAAAAGTAGGAAGCGCATTAAAAATATATTTAATTATTTAATTTGTTAATAATTTATATATGTATAATGAATGAAATTTATTATCGATATATATAAGTAATTTTAATTAATAATATTTAATTTGTTAAACATAATATTTATTATCAAATACAGATATAATTTTTATTAATCCTAATACAATTTGCCAGAAGATTATAATTTTAATTCAATTCTCAGACTTTATTAATTTTTCACATTGTAGTCCATGCTTTTTCATTAATGTATATTATATTGCCGATAAATTGAAACACACACCGATACATATTTATGAACAATGGAACTGACTATATACTGACGAAAGCAATTCTACCTAACGATATCGTTTTGTTCCGTGAACGACATTACAATAAGTATAACAATAAAAAATGTCGCGTCGGAATATCATGCGGTTAGCATGTGTTTAGTGGAGCCATTCTTATTCAAATGTCAACAATTCGCTTTATTGGTTTCCACCCAGCGTCGTTCGATCGCCGCATACTATATAAAAAGTGCAATAACTTTGTGAACATTACAGTATCACGATGATATTGTTTTGGTTTTTATTGGCAATATCACATATATATTTAATAAAGAAGCATACGAACTATCCGTGTGGGAAATCAATATTATAATATCTGAAAATTAAATGTTATTTGCTGTCAAACATATTAAGATTAATTATGTCTGTAAAATATATTAATTATGTCTATTTTAAAATATATTAAATAAATATACTAAAACTAAGTTTATATTTGATAATAAATATTACATCTAATAAATTAAATATCAATTAAAGTTATCTATATATATTGAGAATAAGGTTGAATCATTATATGTGTATACAAATTATAAATAAATGTGTCATAGGAATTTTCTAACTTAAACATTAAGAAAATTTAAGTCATGAAAAAACTTACCAGTACCTTCAAATACACTAAGTTGAAAGTTTTAAAATAAAACATCATTAAAAAAAACCACTATGATTCAAAATAATGAAAGATTTAGGGAATCTAGAATTTTAATCGTGATTCAGAAATATTTAAAACACATTTAAAAATTGCAAGCTATCGCAAAGATAGCTGAAAAGAGATCCGAAGAGTATAGCGAAGAATATAGCACGTTTTAGAAAAACTGGCGATCATAGTACCTCTGCTCTAATTTTAGAAAGCTTTTAGTACGTTGATGGAGAACCTAGCGCAACATAGTGTCAAATTCCTCGCTTTTACCGGCTGTCTCTTCTCCTTTTTTTCTTTTAATTCCTGAAATGTCTGCACTAACATTTCGGAATTCTAGAATTGCGAAACAAACTCCAACTATACCGCAATCCCAAATGCTGCAACCACATGGCGTGCACGTAGGTGTACATAGATGTGTGCTCGTTGGTCCGGATAAGAGTAACTTAACACTAGTACCTGTTTTGGTGTTATCAAATATAGTATATACCATTTGACATATGATTCCGCAGGCACGTGTATAAGTTTACTAATGCCGCGGTTGTTTGACTGTAAGATTGTAGATTCTACTCCGTGACTTATAAACTATGATTTAATAACACAAAAGCAGTAATTCGCGTGCGCGACTTGGCCCTGTGTAGACTGTGAAGCAAACTTCTTGATTGATGTTAAATGGAATCGAAAAGAATACAAAGCAAATGATTTAATAAGACGATAGAAAGATATAATGTACGCACACATCTAGTATCTAGTCTATTGAATTTTACGAGCATGCAGTTAAATGCAATAGAACAGTAGATGTTAATGTGCATCGATATTAACCATTTCTAAGAAATTTTTAATAAATACATAAATTATTCATTTTATTATCATAAATATTTTTTATCCTGTTAAATTTTTAATTGATCACTGATGTCAGTTGCCATTTCTGGGCTGTTAGTATCTTTGTTGAAACTAGAATTACGATGATACAACTTACACTGAATCCAAATCATACAAGCTCGTGATATCTCCGATCAAACGAGTAATTGACCTCGTTTCTCGTTATCATTTGCTTTAACAGACAATATCAATCCGTTTGATAGAAACAGTTGTAATGCCTTGCAATCCAACGTCTCGAATAACACGCATCCAATTAATTATTATTCGCATTTCTGCATCTATCACATGTGCGTATCGCGTGATTGATTCCAAGATGCAAGAATTATAGTTATGAGACTCGTATCGTACATGAATCGTATTCATATCTGTCTTGAAAAGTGAGAATGCAATATTTCGCACAATGTCTACGATGTTCGAGCTTCTTTAACAAGCCTAAAGCAGGATGCAGAAAACCGTGAAAATGTTTAGATTGGAGAAATTTAACGCAGTCGAGAAATGTTGGTAGGAAAGGTCAGGAAACTGCGAAAGTTTTGAATTCCTCGGAAATGAAAGAAATTACGTTAAACAAAAATTGTTTGTAGATTATCCAAGGATAAATCAAATAAAAGAGAAATGTTTATAAGAGTTTTGTTTATTATATATTATACATTCTTTATTATACGTTCTAATTGTTTGCGAATTGCATTCTTTTCTTTATATATAATTTACGCATTAACAATCGCGGACGTTCTTATAGTCATTTTTCTTGTATTGGAAAGGAATTGTGTTGTGCGGTTATAAATACTTGTTTGTTTATCAGTTACACAATTAATCATTAAAATTTATTAGTTTTTATATTTATAAAAAATAACATAATACAAAAAATTAACAGAATCCTTTTTATATATAGAAAAAAAAGAATAACTTTTTTCTATTTTATTTTTCTCTTTATTTGCTCTTTTCGAAATATTGTATTACTGCTGCATAATAATCCTAAAGTTTAAATTCGTAATTGTTTTAATAATAATTATTAATTCATACTTAGAGACATAACTTAGATCTCGGGACTTGATCAACTTTGCATACTCTCGGAATGCATTCAATTTTGTTGCATCGATATAATCGACGCCACAAAATCATCTATTGAATTAACCTGTAGAACGTGCTGATGAAGGGAGGAGGTAATTAGGCGATTAAACTGCTAATATGCGCGGAAGTCGTGGGGTGATTGGGTGAGTAAACGCGATATCGGCCAATAAATTCCCGATGGAGTTCCGTTCGGCTTTATCGCATGCTACGATTTTAAACCACCTCTCGCGGTTATTCCTATGACGAGTATGAAGTAAGAGGTATGGCAAAAGGGGTTGAAAAAGGAATCTCTCCTTATGCGCAGCTCGAGTTTTACGTCGGGTTTCGGCATTCAAAAGTTTGCGCTTACAAAGGAGAGATAAAATACTTTCCGCAAGTACTGCAACGATCGTGCATGCGAGTCGATAGAGTGAAAGCGCCAGTGAATGATGTTATCAGTGTATCTACGCTAACGTTTTCAAAAATAAAGCAATAAAATAAATGAATTAATTGAAAGAATAATAGAGTACTCCTATATATCCTTTACTACACACGATGGATTATTCACGTCTCGGATTCATTATTTTTATAAGTATATAAAAATTATTAAGTTATTTTTACATATACTTTAAGAAGATCCTAAAGTTGTCTTTATTTTCGATTATTCTTCAAATAAATTGTTTTCTAACTGCTTTTATATATCCCAGATTAAAAAAATTCTTTTTCGCAATTAAACAAAAATATAATTCAAATCGATCGACTTTGTGCTAAAAATGAAAAAAAGTTTAAAAACGAACTTTTTGTCGACTTCTGTTGACTTATAATAATATTTGCTTTATATACAAATTTTGTCTTTTGTACATATAAAACATTTGATCCAGGGATGAACAATAATAAATTACATGAACAATAATAAATTCTTAGAATTAGATTTAAAATGAAATATTTAATATAAAAGATTAGTTAGTTAGAAAATTTGTACGTGTGCGTGTGATATTGATATAATAGTGTGTAGTGATGTGTGAATGATGCGTAAGTCGTATGTGCTGAATCAGTAAAATAGATCTTGAAGATCACCTTAATATTTTTAGAAAGTTTTTATAAATATATTTTATAAAATTATACTGCAAAAACTACGGAAACGAGACTTCTTCTATTCACGACCTTCCAACCTTTGTCTGTGACGAAAAGAAATTAAAGATTTTGTTCGTTCCAAAAAATAACTACGATGAATCCTTCTGTAAGTATTGCATCATTCACTCGTAAAGACATAGCAATATATTTTATAAAATTTTGTACTTAAAAAAAAAATAAAGATAAAGACCATTTAGTCAAATGTCCTATTTCAAAGAAAAGAAAATGCAGAATATATGAATGACCCAATCCTGTGATTAAGAATTAATTTTAGTATAGGGAGAATCGCTATCTTCTAAGTACAGTAGCGTTATCTTGTGTTTATTAGATCAAGTTTTATTTAATTAGTGAATTGTACCTCCTTAGCTCGTGAAATGAGGTTGAGTCTACTTCCACGAATGTGAAGTTTAGCTTGTTATTGTTATTAAAATTATTTAATTAACATGTTCTGGCGCTGTTCTAAAGGTTTTTTTAATGTAGGAACAACCTTTCATCTTTCAAACTTTCCAACTGTTACCTTTCGTAAGACATATATATAATGAAAAAGCTTTTTTTACTTTTTCTAATTTTAATGTCAATATTGAGGCAAACATACGAACATAATGCAATTATTATATTTATAGACTTTGGACGATATTGATGATATTCTGTAACATACAAAATAGGACACATAAATATATTTAATGATTTCAAATTTTAGTCATTAACATATTGCATAATAATTATTATTAAATGTATCTTGCGTCATTCATTACATCGTCTTAATTACATTACATATTGGAATTTTTATTTTTAATCATTGGACTGCTAATTATTCCGTAAGTTTTTAACCGGATAGCAAATTAACAAAGTTTTTCTGGCTAATTAAAGTTTCACATAATAATACTGAAAACGAAACTGCCACGGCGCATAATAAATTTTCCCATTAGATTGCGGTAATCATACAAATGCAAGTTCTTTGTCCATATCTGCCAACGGCTACAAACTACGGAAACGAGACTTCCTCTATTCACGAGCTCTCAACCTTCGCCTATGACGAAGAAAGATTAAAGATTTCTTTCATTTCAGAAAATAAGTACGACGAAGATCCTTCTATAAGTAGTATTGCATCATTCACTCGTAGAGACATAACAAATGTAATCTAGAACAAATCAGAAAACGCAGAAAGTTCATAGATTTACTGAATCATAAACTATATGTTGAAATAATGCTTTTGATAATCGAAAATTACTTGTATATCGAAAATTACTTGTCCTTTTAAATTCGTGCTCGTCAACTTTTAAATGAATTAAAGTTATTAAATAATATAGATTTAGATAATAAAAGCATGCTAAAAAATTAATCTATGTTTATAAAATTACAAAAGACGGATGTTAAAATGACTGGGCTTTATATGCAGCTATGTCATTTTGTGTGCTATAGCCTTTTTTCATTGTTACTCCATTTTGCTAAACAATTACTTAAAAATTATTATACTTACAGTAGTGCTCGAAAGTAATTTGCAAGGAACATTTCAGTTGACAACATTGGCAAATAATTACAATAGAAAAATGGTCTTCAAATGTTCGAATTATAAAGTTTATTTTGTTGAGAAAAGATATGCAAAAAAATATAATTTTTAATTTACTAATGAGTCTCCCTTATTTAATATAAAAATCTTTTTATTTAAAAAGAAATTTTATATTCTTTTAATGCAAGAGTTTTGGTACCCACAAAATATTTTTGAGAGAAAGTGCCACTGTGTGTTGTGTGTATTTTATATTAAAATATGTTAACGTAAGAATATTCTAACAAATTTTGCATAAAAATTTCGCGGTAGATAGCTTATAAAAGCGTCCGCGAAATTGGTTGCGTATTCTTCAGCGCAATACAGTTGAAATACTACTAAAGAGAGAGAAATCTGTACAAAGAAAACACAGAATTGCCGTAACCTTGGCGTGGTTGTGAAAATGAATATGGCATTCACTCATGTATGCGTATTCAGCACACGCGTTCAGAACACACGATTTCCCGATGTCTCGCCGCCGAGACTCGTGTAACTTTTAGTTACGCGAAACCAAAAATAGTACATACACAAGACACGTTTCCATACATGTACAATATCAGAAACATGTATTTAAAAATCTACAAGTCACTTAATAGAAATTAATTACGTCCGCAATTATCGAAATGATTGGGCAACTAATCAGTGAAAATTTTATTTTATAAAAAATTCATCATGTAAAATACAGCGCGTACAGAATTGCGTTCCAAAATTTGACTCTGTCAACCCGAGTATAATTTTATCCTTGTTGTTCATCGAATGTTGAACAAAGACAAAAGATACTTAACAGAGTCAAGTTTTGGAACCCAATAGAAATCGTAGTAGCATAAAGTATTGATGCAATATTGGAAAACAAATGTACAGTCAATATTAAACATTGGATAAGAATTGCACTCCCAATATTGATCTAATATTGTAAAGTAAACGCCTAATCATATTTAGCTCAACAATATTGGCTCAATAATGGTTCAACAATATTGTGCCAAAATTGGGAATTCTATTTTTGGGGATTCAATATTAACAAAATATTGGAAAAACAATGTACAGCCAATATTGGGCAAAAATTGACTCCCAATATTGGCCCAATATTGGAAAAACAATGTACAGCCAATATTACATATAATTGAGTGAAAATTTACTTGTCTACGTGGGATTCGAAACTGTGACTATGAGTCTCCTACGTTATGTGCTACACTTCTTCGATTGATAAATGTATTAATTATGCATTATGTTATAAATATTGGTATCAATCTGTCCTTAATCTATGCCCAATATTGGATAATAATTGACATGCAATATTGGCTATACATTGGCATTTATTATATTACTATCAATATTTGCATTGGGAAATATTGGCTAATGTATGAATATAACCAGTGTTTATTAAATCTTAGCCAATGTATAGCCTATGTAGGGAACGTTTCTCTCAAGTAGCAATTATTTCAGCTTTTCGAAAGCGTGAAAATCTACAGGGAAAGACCTACACTAGTTCGTATTTTGCGCCGGAATCGTTGCCGGATTCATGGATTGGTGTCATCAATTAACTCGCTCACTTTCATTCGACGCAGCCATGCGAAGCGTGAATGTACATTTACCGCTCTTTCTTTTTACTGTCAAAGTATTTTTTTTTAAATTTATTAACATTTACTTTCTATGATTTTCTGGTTGTGCACAAGGAAATGTTTACCGAAAGAAAGAGAGAGTGATAAGCCAACTCGGTCACGTTTACCGACATAATGAAATTCTTACAAGTAAATCTCAGAGAACATCAGATGCTAATTTTTCTCACATTTTTTACAGTTGTCTTTATGTCCAAGTATAAAGAAATCTATTATTGATTTTAACTTAAATTAAGTTTTTCTCAGTTTAAGTTAAAATTAATAATAGATTTTTTTACTTCTCGGGATTTCAATTACAAAATTTTTTATTATTTACTTTTTATTATTTTATACAAATATTCTTTCAATTGTAAAATTTTTTATTATTTTATATAAATTTTTAATTTGGATATATGTATAAAATAATAAAAAAATTTGTAATTAAAAGATTTTACTTAAATTAATAACAGAGCTAAAATTAACAACAGATTTCTTCATACTTTGAAAGAATCAGAAATAATTGTAAAAATATTTGATTTTTTGTAGAAAAATTGGCATCTGATATTCCCTGAGGTTTACTTGTTAGTAGAATTCGAATTAGCTAACTGCGATATACATGGGATTCTTTGTCATATATGATATCGTTATTGCCCGTATTACCGCGAAGATAGAAATACAGAAGCGAATACATAGAGGATCTCTTGTTTCCGCTTGCGAATCCCGATGTAGATTCAGTAGATCATAAATCTCCTGCTAACTGCGATTTATGTAACGAGGCTACGATGAATAATTTGATTAATGGATCTTTAACACTTTATCAAATATTGTTATA
The DNA here is from genome assembly GCF_024713525.1 of Acromyrmex echinatior. Classification (NCBI taxonomy): domain Eukaryota; kingdom Metazoa; phylum Arthropoda; class Insecta; order Hymenoptera; family Formicidae; genus Acromyrmex; species Acromyrmex echinatior. Next base: position 21,416,709 of record NC_141852.1, read on the forward strand.
TGATAAAAATATTGCTTTTATTTTGGCAAAACAATGGCGAAAGAATTGACAGAAAACATCGATTAGAGTCGATACAATATATATATGTAGCTATTGTTATACATGTATATATATATATATATATATATATATATATATATATATATACATGTATATTTCATTGTGTTAATAATAATAGTTACATATAATACACTGCTCAAAAATCTTTTATATTTTTTAGTTATTACCACATAAATAGTAAAAAAATAGTTATATTTATTATAATTGCGATTGCATTTACTGAATAAAAATGTTATTCATATCTGTTTATATCTTGATATTTTACTGTATTAATATTTGAGATTATGTCATAATTTATAGTATAATTTTTTTTGTATTTGAGAAAACTACATACTAATGTATGCTTAGTATTACTAACATTATAGTAGTAATAACCATAGATCTCTTAATCATAATTATTTTACCATATAATTATAGTCACAGATATCAAATACTTTTCTTTCAGTATAATGTTATGTATGGCACATAATTGGATCTCGTTTTTTTTTTTTTTTTTTTTTTACAAAGAGATCTTACTCATGTGCACAATGTGTTCATGTGAACAAATGCTTATACATTAAACTTGTTAAACTTGTTGACTGAATCGATAAATCGAAATGAAATTTTTTTGAGCGGTAAAAAAATTGATCACTTGAAAAAAAGTTCACCAATCATAACGTTAACCCGGGAGGCAATATCGACAATACGTAACCAGACAATTACCGGAGGCACGCATCCAGCGATGATTTGTATTCTGCGATGCGAATAACGCAACCGCATGTACTTGCATGAATGAACCGCAGCGTAATTAAAATCGCAAATCTATGCACATTTAAATAGCGCCGCAGGTGTGAGTCTTTATATTTTCTGTAGAATACACGAATTTAGCTGTATATTTTATTCAAATATTATCCCTCAGGCGGAGCTAAAATATGTTCGATTCGTCAAAAATCTCGTCAAAATCTCTCTCGATGGCACGCAAACAATAATCGACATATTAGAATTTCTCTTTTATGTGACTCTCTTTTTACGCGAATGACAATCGTCATATTAAATTTCTCTTTTGTATGATCCTCCTTTTGTGTTTATGGACGTTAAATTTTAACTTGTTTTTATTAAAATATTTTCTCGTCGGTTGCACGCGAACATAAATTAATCATCAGTTGTATAAGCAATTTTTAATAAATCAAGTTCAAGAATAAATCAAATATGTAATATAGCGAACCAGTTGCACAGATTTAATTCACTTCTCAACTTTTTGATGAATTTTTTGCACTTAATCTGAGATATTGCAAAATTGGCAGAAAGCATATGTTCATGTTTCAAATGTTATTGTGCATATAATGTTATTTATCCCAAAGTTTGAAGCCAAATTTTAATTTAATGAAAATTAAATGTCATAAACACAATCTGTATAAATATATTCGTTACAATTTAAAATATGTCACACTTGCACCACGTACTAGAAAGCATCGTGTTAATTATATTTTAATGATTTCTCCCAATTAATTTAAATCTTTTTATGGTCAAACATAGCGACATTATTTATTAAATAATTATACAAGTTTTATCGAGTGATTATGCAGGAATAAAGATTGTTATTAAATATTTCATGAAAACTGGGTAATCCATGCGAACTCCATCATTTGAACAGAATGCTCGAGATGCATTTCTATTTCTATGAACGCTCTTCCATCTTCGCAATTTGTTTTTCGTGATTTCAGGCCTTGCCGTGCGGAATTTTTCTAAAAAAAAATCAGTGTCGCCACCAAGCTTTTCTTTTCTTCAAGTTTCCGAAGAGCAACGATGTAGAAACCACGGAGCCGGAAACTCCGTTGAGCGAGGGTGGTTTACGGGGACACAATGGATAGGACGTAAGGACCACGTCGGCCGAGTTTTAGTAGCTGAAAACTTTTCTCTTTCTCTCTCACTATCTTTCTTTCTTTCTTTCTTTATTTCTCATTTTAACAAGCGCCCCGTTTTCCCTTCCGACGTGACACTCTTTTTCCTCCCTTGGATTAACTCGGTTCTGGTTACCGGATTAAAAGGACAGCCTCGCGCGGCGAATTTTTTCCGTCGACGAGCAATGGCACCCGGAATTTTATCCAACTGGCAGAAAAGTTGGAACGTTCGCCGGCTGCTTAATCCGTTACTCGGCAACCGGTTAATGCAGTTAGTTCACTCGGTAAATTGTTTGGGATGCGCTAACAGAACAGAAAACAAAAAGTATTCGCGAACTTTTGAGAGCTTTCGCGTTTACCTTAGCAACTCTTGGGTTTTCCTTAATCACCTTCGATTTAACAATGCATTGCATTGTATAGTAAGTGACTCTGTTTGTCGAGTTTTCTGTTTATTTCAATGTATTGCAGACAGTATGTGTTACATAGAATGTTTTGAATTCAGCAAACCATATTTCATCTGCAGTGAATTCCCTGATCTACTTGTTGATTTTTCGAATCTAAAGTGAAAGAATCAATATTGATTCGCGAATGTCGAGATAGAAAGAATTAATAGTTGTTTAAATGAATAACCATAAATTAAAGGCTCAGGAAATTTAAAAAATTCAACGAAAATTAGGCAAACGAGAGTACAGCGCAGTGCTTAGTGCGCAAACAAATTAAAAAAGTTCATCCATTTATAAACAAGTTATATTTGATTTGCTGTTACAATCTTCATACATTTTGACCGCATTTTTTTTAGGGCATTATCAGCGAATGATCTGTTTATAAATGGATCTTTTTAGTTGTTTGCGCGCTAAATACCGGGTCATACTCTCATTTGCCTAATTTTTGTTGAATTTTTTAATAGCTGTTTGTCGTGGACAAATTTGAATTAATTAAATAAGATTTAAATTTCGCACAGTAGATTTGCAGAGATACTTTGTACAGAAATACATCCAATAGCCTTCTCTAATCTAGCGGTATATTTGTTCCTCGATATCGACGAAAGATGAATGCGGGTCGTGCTACTATATGGAAGCCAGCAGGGGTATGATATCAAAAATGGTCTCTCTGCGGTGGCCGCGAGCCAAGTATAGATTGCTAACTGTCGCTGGACAATGATATACACCAAGCTGAAAGGATTTCAAAGGAGTGCACTGTCGACTGTGTATCGTGTACAGTGTTACGCTGTCGTATCGTTGGACTCGGTTTCCTGAAGAAATATCGTCACTGCGCCATTTGTCTCCCAAGAGTAAACCGCCTCGCGGATATTACATCGGAGATATTTCTCAATTTGGTTAATGTATTTCTGAAAATTACCGGCTACATATTTTAACATAAAGTTTCAATGTTGCGGAAGCTGCGGGAATTAAAATTCATATTTTATTATACGGAATCTGATCTCATGCTCATTTACACCTTGAAATAATAGCAGTTGATTTCAGTGAGAGCTCAACGTCATTTATAACTTATTTTTGACAGGCATGCTTTTAAATTAACTTATTATTTTATACACCTGTTACTTTCCGTTACACCCCACTTTCTGTTACATTCCATGAGTACTTTTACGTTTTTTTAATCTTCTGTTACGAGATAAAACTTATATTTAAATTTAATATGAAATTGTATTTAATTTAGAATTAACTATACTTGCAATGTGAGAACCGTGGAAAATTCTCATTTCATTTTTCGTAATAATCTGTTACAACATTAAATTATTTAAAGAGAATGTTGTGTTTCGCGTATTTTCATAATTGCGAGTGTGGATTACTTTTTTATATACAAACGGCTAGCTAGCTGGAACTGTGCTATGTTTAGAACGTCGCGTTTGTTGTCGAAGTGAGCAAGGAGGCTAATCAATAATTCATGATGGCATAGGGCACCTTCGGTCCATCCACCCCGGCGTTGAAACGCGCCTCTTCAATTCTGCGTTACGTTACTCGAGTAATTACTGCCACAATTTCAGTCCAACGCGGCACTTAGACTAATTAAGAGCCAAGCTTTCATCATGTTGCTTTGCTGTCTTTGCACGCGACGGAGAACGGTTAGTTAAAAGCTTCTTTTATATTCTTCTTGGCGTAGATCGTAGAACGTAAGACCGACATAAAATGTAGCCCAGGGGATATTGTACGTATCTTGCTTACGCGTACGCGAATTCCGAGGTGGATCCTATATAAACTTCTAAAAGTTGCTTGTAGCAGACTATCTTGATTAACTAAGTCTTGGTTGATTTTCTCATCTTTCTTTCAATCACTTAGCATATAATAAATAACGAAATAAGAAATTGATTACAAAAGAAATTGTTTTTTCTTCTTTTAAGAGAAAATATATCTTATTTAGGAAAATTATGTATCTTATTTTAAAAAATTATGTATCTTTTTTTAATGATGTGTTTTTTTCAAAATTATAGATTCAAGATAAAAATTCATAATATTTAGAAGTTAGTTGTTTTTTTTTTAATCTTTGGGTTGAAAATCAATTCCAAATTGATAAAGTCATCATTACAATTCGATTTAGTTATTATATTCAGAGATTGCTCCTTTACTCTAAAAGTAAGATATAAGTAAAAAAAAGCGATTTTTTTCAAGTTATTATCATAAATAAGTTAAATAAATATTACTATCAGTCATAAAAAACAAATTTATTTATTTTCATTTTAAAAAATCATCAAAATTGCTACAACTCAACAAAATTTAAAAAAAAATGAATCAAAACCGTCATTTTCAAAAAAGATTTTTTTTTAATTTTTAAAAGTTTGTGAAACGAAATAACAGAAATACTGTTTATTTATATTAAGAATATATTATTTTGATCAATATTATTTAATTAATTAATAATTTTCTGTCAAATTGAAAAATAGTTTTTCCTCTTTTCTGGGAAACTTAATTTTTCAGTTGTGTCACTTTTAATGTAAGGGAATAATATAATATGTAATAACGTTGAACATAAAGGAAATTAAAGTTTAATTTCATGACCGCCTGAAAACTAGAAATTCCACATTCTCTAACCTCAAGGTTTAACAAAAGGCCGACCTCGAGCCTGTTGATCCTAATATTATTTTTGATGCAGCGTCTACAAGTAACACAGCATCCATTCGCTTTAATATGAAATGCTCGCAGGAAAAGTATTTCGGTTGGGACGGCCTCCATGAATTAAACATTGCGCACGCCATTGCTACGGTACAAACGAGATTCGCAAATTCATTTCGGTTCACTCGGCACGCGTATACAGCCACATTCGAAAGACAGGAGAATATGCCGTAATTCCGAGAGTTTATGAATTTCAGAACGAAGCTTTTCAGCTTCGAAATCACGAACGCTAACTGTTTTAGGCGCTCAATGATATGACAGTCGGCAAATCGGATTAATCGTACCAAAAATGACAATCACGACGAATAATCGGCTATTTCACTAATAATTGACGTCGCTTTCGTAATACGGATTTAAATTTACACAGCTTGTTGTGATTAACAGGCATAGAAAGCATAATGATAAAGAATTTAGCAGGAAAATTGTATTTCTGTGTTAATCTATTGTTTTCTAAGCTAAGTGAGGCTATTGTTGTCTACGTTAAATGAAGCCATTGTTATGTAAACTACATATTATCTCGTATTTACAATTAAATGTAACGAGATTACTGATTACTGAGATTACTATTCGTAACTAATTCATGATTCGAGAATTTATTTTGTTATTGCCAAAATTCTAAATAGAAATTAAATAGATCTCAGTTAAATGTTACTTTGAGAAAATGCTGCTTTTATATATATATTTTTTATATGTTCTATAATTCTAACAATTACATTTGAATGTAACTATTTGTTATTATATCATTGGCTAATCGTCATTTGCTATTCGTCCGGCGATAAATACAGATTGCTTAAAATTTTCATCGACATTCGGTCTTCCGGAGTTTGTCACTTAAACAATATTCCTAGATCCAACCATTCGATTTCACGGTCGGAGAAAGCGGGCATCCAAGTATAAAATTAATTGCAGCTCGATGCAACGATCTCAAGACCTCAATTTTCACGGAAGAAATTTTCTTTTCTCAGATCTAAGCACAGTTTTACCGCTATTAATGCAACAGGTGCGCGATCGGGCTTTTCGGTCTGCTCGATAAGAAAGAATCGGCCATATTATTCGAGCATTGAATTATAATGATACGGTATATCATTTCTTTAGACAAGAAAAACTCTCAAATTATAATAGATAAAAAATTATAATAGATTTGATAGAATATTTAATTGCGAATTTACAATAGATTTAGTTGCGAATAAATAGGTTGTTAATTGCAGATTGCAATTGAAATGAGATAAATGCATTTGAATACATTGCAAATGTATATCTAGAACTGATCGATACACAATATAAATTTAAAATAAAATGAAAATTTAAAATAAAATAATTTTAAATAAAAAACAATTTTATGCATATGTGAAAATTTGCAAAAAAAAAAGAGATTTTGTTTATTTTCTCTTTTCTCAAATTAAGAACGACATATGATAGTGTTTTATAAATTTCCTTGTTTCAGTATTGAGAATAAAAAGAAAATTTTAAAATCGCGGATGGAAATTCACGATCGATATTTTCCTTCTTTTTCAGCACCACGAGCATGCGGACGTGCTGACGGTGGGTTTTAATGTGGACGGTGTCGAACGTGTTCTCGACCTTCGACTGAACACCGATTTAATTCCAGTTGGCTATCAGCAACTCCACCAGAATCGCGGCACGTACAAAGTGCACACCCCGTCGAAAGTTGTAAGTACTGCTTGAGCATCCGTATTCACATCCGTGGCGTGCTAACCGCTTTTCCGCAAACAACATTTGCGCTAATCGATATCGAGCGCAAACGCAATTCTATCGGATACCAAACACCGTAATCTAGAAAAGCATCGGGATTCATTCAACTTAACCCCGCGCTCGGCCATTCATTCGTTACGTATCTAATAGCGCACAAAGAGCGCACATTATCGCTGTTTAACGACATAATATGCGACGTAAAATTTACGATAGTACATACAGCTGTTCACTCCCCGCAAAGAAAGAAATAATCGCTATAACCTTTCCGAACAATTATTGCGAATAATAAAGAATTTTGTATTAGATCTTATTTTATTACTTTATATATTTTTTTAATGATATTTATTCTGTGATGAAAATGTTAAAAAATTATGCACATCGGCTATTTAACCTTTGAACGTTGATATCGATACATAAATTTTACAAAAATAAGTTATTCGGAATAACTTATTTCCTTGTGTATTAACTTATTCTTAATGTAATATTAAATTTTCATATATTTTACATTATTAATGACATATATTTATAATCTAGACTTTTATAAACACAAATAACTTAATTATTAAAACGAAGAAAAAAGAATTTAAACACATTATCAAAGTCAATCTTTTTTTCACGTATAATTCAAAATTCTTCATAATTTATTAATAAAGCTAATAAAATATGTACGTAATAACTTACAAAACTGCTTAAAAATTGATTATTAATCTCGTTTATAATACTGACTACCAGAGTATTTAAACTGATATATAACGGATTGAATTTTTAAAAACTTGTCTCCGCTTGTCCTAACTTTTAGCGGGACAGATTGGATCTCTTAATAATCAATAAAGATACAGTGTAGTGCAAGGATCTCATTCACAAATTAAATGTAAAATTTATATATTGATAGTGTTCTAGGGTTGAAAATAATATCGCTATACATATCACTCAAAGATATAAAACGTAAACGTGTGTAAAATTGATCGATAAAATTGATCGAGACACAAGACATGAACACGGCATCTCTATCTTTTTTTATTCAACTAATTATCATAGAAATAGAGGAAGAATGGATGTCCTTCCTCTCATTTTTGTTAATCACATTTGATATACTATTTAGATATGGATAACTCTATGTCTTTAATATCGCTGGAAGGAGATGATCGAAGTTTATTCATTTATTAGTATGTCTTTCTCATTTGTTTTTTTTTTGTGTTTGTTCTTTGTCTTCGCTAATTTTTGCTTTTCTCATGGTGGAAGTACATAAAGTAAATATAAAGTAAAAAAAAGGATATAAATTTAAGGGATATAAATAAAAGGGTATATAAAATAAGTATACTTCCACCATGGATTCTCTCGCAAATTAATGTCATAACGATTTTACAAGTCGACTTGTCTATAGATTTGATGATATGTCCATGTAAAGAAGGTCATCATTCACAATTTAATTTTAATTTAACTTTAAATAATTACATTATATTAATACTTCTTATTACTACCATATTCCATGTTATTAATAGCAACCTTTGCAACGGAATTGACCAACATTAAAAAACTCTGGAAATGATGTTTTATTCAATCAGGTCAATAAAGAGGTGCCAGGCAAAGGAGAGATATAACGTATTGTGATAAAAAAGATAATCTTCGTTTTGAATGGAGAACCTTTTCTTTTTTAGACAACTTGAGAAAGAGACAATCTATTTGTGAGAAAATTTATTTAATTCCACGCTCGACCCGTGTTTCCGGTCCCACGAAAATTAAAAATCTCCGCGGGTGTCAGTGCCTTCTCGTCATATCTATCTGCCGTCATCGCGCGGATGGAAAAGGTATAGGTAGGCCTCGTACAGGTATAATACGCGACTCGGCCGAAATCGATCGAGGTGACTCACTCCGTCTGCTGTCTGCATGTTTAATAGAACGTCTCGCTATAAACACACGCAAAGTGTGTAGGTCCCGAGCGAATGGTGGGCGTACGACTCCACGTTAAAAACAAAACGTGCATGAACGTGGTGGTCGCGGCATTTCCGCTTTATAATTCAAATGCCGTAGCGGAAGAGAAAGGCAGGAAGGACGAAAAGAAAAAAAAAGGAGAAGAAAACTGATGGAACACCCAGAATACGTTAAATTGCAACGGTCGCACGACGTGTCTGCAGAGTGTATCGTGCAAAACGCGAGGATTGCCTTGGAAATTGCTTCTGCTAAATATCTAATTTCGCTATCGTAATGTTTCTATAGATAATCGAGTTTACTTGGTTATTTGTAAAATAGTAAAATAGTAAATATAGATAGTAAAGATACACGAAGGAGGAAAAATAAAAAGCTAAGTGTATTAAATATTTTAGTATTATGTTACTCGATATATATATATTGATGAAGAAAAACCGGTTATATTAAATTTCGCTCATGCTAAATCGTCGACAATTAAATTTCTCCGCAGTTTATAGAAATTGCGAAAGTATTTCTGAGATATTTCTCTAGCTACGAAATTTGTCCAAAATCAGGCGATTACGACATCTCAATGAAAGCACCGAGTTTTATACAAACGCAGTAACAATAATTAATATACTTTATAAAATGAAGTTGGAAGCGTCTATCTGAATAAGATTATTGATATAATTATTATACCTTTTCATTTTAATTAAAAGAGCAGAATCGGCATTAAGTTTCTTTAAGCACATTTGAGTTCATAAATTTAAATTATATTATGCAAAAAATTATTTATTTATCTTAAAATAAAAATCTCTATATTTATTTGAACATAATGAAATAGACAGAGCCAAAAATAATATTTAAAATAAAGAACACAATTCAAAAAATGAAATAAAAAATTTAATGAAAAAATAATATACTTGTTACTATTGTTTTAAATTTAATATATTTTTATGATATAAAAAAATTTATTAAATTAAAAAATAATAATAAACATATAAAATAATCATAAGATAGAAAATGAGTCATAGTACTGTAATTATAAATAACAGAGACTAACTGCTGTTTCTCGATTGTAATATTCTGCTCGGCTACGTATAATGGGACAATGATGAGCATAAAAAAGTCATCCAGAATGTGGGACGAAAGTCAAGCGGAAAATGTAAAACTCGCCAGCCAACTGGCGGAGTTTGTTGTACTAGCCGCAGCACCGCACTTACTGTTTTGCACAATTGTATTTAATTAATTGGCGGCTCCGGTTAACGGCTCTATTATTCCACCCTTCGTTCTTCGCGATATAAATACGGTTTATCCGCGCGGATGAACTAATTTTGAGCTCGTTAAAGGAGAAAATAGGAGATATGATATAAACTAAAAATTTGAGATACCATTGTAATTCCAACTCTTCGAAAATGTTGTGTAAAATTTTTTTTTATATAAAATGTAAAAGTACAATATATAAGAAAATTAATACATATTTAGAATAATACATACCTAGAATTTATATTTTTATCATGGATAGTGCATATCAAAATTTAAACCATAAATGTACATAATAAATATTGAACATCAAATTTTTTTGTCAAGATAATAGTAGATATGATTACTTATGATTACTTATAGATATGATTACTTATGATTACTTATAGATATGATTAATAATCTTGTGATATACTTTTATCTTTGATAAAACCTGATATAAAAATTATTCAGATGGAAAACTGATTAGAAAAAGAAAGAGAGAGAGAGAGAAATGTGTGTGTATGTGTTCTTTATTACAATATACTCAAAAAAATAATTTTGCAATTAGAGCGAAAATTATTTATAGATATGAAAAATTAGTTAAAATGCACTAAAAAAAAAGTTAAAAATTTGTTTATGGGAAATATATTTATTTTATTAATAAATCTTTATTTAAATATGACAAAATAAAATTTTATTTCTAGCAAATAAACCATCTATTTTATTTTTTTACAATTACTGAAATATATTTACAGAGATGTATATTATATATTATATATATAATGTATGTAAATGTATATAAATGTATGTAAATGTATATAAACGTATTATAATAAAATTTTTTCATAACTAGTAAATATAAAAAAAACGTCATAAGTACAAACATTTGTTTCGCAATGCTTCGACATTTTTTCTTACTGTGGATAAATGATTAGCAAGTACTGCGATATCACATATATTTTGCATCTAATTAAAATAGATGACAGAAGCAGAATTTATATCTGAATCACTTGTTAAATTTACTAAAAAAGTCTCTCTATGACGTCCAATTAGATAATAAATATAAAAATGACTGTGATTATTTAGTGGTAATTCATATTTGATTATGAGACTTTCATTTTCTTGCATATATTATTAGAATAATGCTGCTATAAAAAATAGTATATAAAAACACGTTTAAAAAACAACTCTATACACTTTAATTATAATATTTAGAATTTTAGCTGGAGCAGCAAAATATCTCCCTAAGTATACAGAAAAAATGATTTTGCTAAAGTATATATCTAAAAATTTAGCTAGATGCAGATCTGAAAACTCTGTTAAACTGTTAAAATAATTATGTAGCATGCCCAAGTTGATTACTAAAATAAAAATTTTTGCAGCAATGCTTATTACGCTTGACCATTCTACATATTAGGTGTTGGAATTAATTCGTAGCGTTTTTTAATGAAAGAATGTTATTTATTTCACATGAGCATTAAAAAATACATTAATGAAAGTACTTCCCATCACTTGTAAAACGCTACGAATTAATTCCAACACCTAATAATTATTTTGATGGTCTAACAATATTATTATATTTTTAGATCTGTATCTAATTAAATTTTTAGATTCTTCAGCAAAAACGTTCTTTCCACGAAGGACGTATATATACAGTTCTTTTATACTCTCAACGCGATTTTGAAATTTACGTCCCGGTAATAAGAACGCGGCTGTTACGAAATATATTTTTCTTTTGCACAGCTCTCGTGATATAAATCTACATAATCCCCGATGCGGCGCACACGCGATATTACATTTAATAGAAGCGGGGATAAGCTTACCGTGGGCGAATACAAAATTTCATATTCCGTCGACACGCCTCGTAACGCGCTTTCCATAGGGCAACGTTACGCTCTCGCGAAATTTTTCTCTTATCCAACAATGAATCAACTTGCTTTATCCGTCGGTTATGTATCAACGAGCCTTAGTGATTATACCCTTGAACGCATTTAGACGAATGATGGATTTCTTACATAAATTTAAACGTGTCAATACGCACAAGAATATTATATACCAGGAATACAAAGATTTTATATTAGGTGCGCAACTAAGTTCTCGCTGTTATTTTGATGGCATTTTCATTAAAATAACAGCGAGAACTTAGTTGCGCATCTAATATGAAAAAGAAATTACACGGAAATACACGGAAAGAACACACGGTTTTACTAAAGTATTAAACAATTTAGCTATAATATATGTAGATCCGAAAATAATTTTGTTGGACTATCAAAGTAATTACATAGAACGCTCAAACTAATTGCTAGAAAATTTCTTGCGGCATTACTCATGCTTGAATTTCTTACATAATTATTTTGATGAACAAAATTATCATATGTATCTAACTACATTTTCAGATACTTCAGCAAAATTGTTTTTTCTTCGTATGACTCTCTTTTGAAAATGTGCCGAGTTTTGAAATTCCCGAAGACTGTAAATGAGCATTTGTGAAAAGTCATGAAAAGAACGAGTTTGCTGAAGTAACTAAAAATATAGATCTAAAAATAATAAATTTTGTTGAATCATCAAAATAATTATATCGGACGCTTAAGCTGGTTGCTGAAATATCAAACTTCCCGCAGCATGCTCATCATGCTTGATTTCTGAATAATTATCTTGATGGAACAACAAAATTATTTTTAGATAATATAGGTTTCATTTCAATAAAATAATTGTCAACCATTGCCGTGCTTTGGAATATTTAGATGTACGATAAAAAGAATCCTAGGATATATATATTTCTAATATCATATTGGAAGCCTTGAATTTTTATATCGTTTGATATTCAAGAATTCGATATGCATGAATAAACATATATATCCTTGTATGATTAATCTTTTTTTATATTTTCTTGTATCGTTTAATATTTACGTAAACTTTTGAAGGAGTGGTATTTTTATTTTCTTACATACACACACATACTCATACGCACGCACGCACGCACGCACAATAATAATAATAAAAATACATTGTGCTGTGGAAAAATCGAACATCATCGAGATTAAACATCTGCACTCTGCACTAAGAAGCTTTATTGCGGCATTTTTAAAGGATGGCATTGGTATAAAACCAACGAGACACAGGGCGAGCTACTGCGTCATCGGCAATAAATAAGAGTCGCGGTTGCATTAAATAATCGATACGACGATTTAACGATACCGACACGTTCTCTCGTTAATTCAATCCCGCCCGTCACGTTGCCGTATACACCTTCCTATGCGGCAATCGGATAATGGACCACGATCGATGGCTCTCGTAACGGAGAAAGCGTCTCGTTTCAAAGACGATCCCGATACTCCCCGCCTGCAAGATCGTGCTTCTTTGTTGGAGCAATTCCTTTTGGGAGAGTAACGTACTTGCTCTCCGAGGTAACGGGTCTCCTTCCTCGTTTTCCTCGTGGCGGAAAAAGGAACGTGAAAAATCGCCGGGGTTCGCCAGCAGCGTGTGCACACTCAGAATCTGGGACAACTATATTTGTACTGAGCCGATGTACGGTTCCGATGCATCTGAGGAGTCAAGATAAGTCCGCGAATTGTAAGCTCCGCAATCGGAGCGTATATAGGCATCTCGATTTCTCGATGTATTATGCCGCATAATTCATAACCGTTATAAATCGAATAAGGTGACAGAATTAAAAATTATAAAATATAAAATTTATACAAAACATTATTATGTTAAGCATTATTATGTTAACATTATTATTATGTTAAATTTATACAATATATTATTAGGTACCGAGACCAGAATACAATTAACCGAATACAGTCCTCTTTGCTTAATATTGTTGAATATTTTTGCTTAATGTTATATTTTTGCTTATTGTTGATTGGGTGAGGCAATATTTTTTGCAATAAATTATTTACAAAATTTTAAAGATGCTTGTTATCATCAATAATATTAAATTGCTTGTTAATTCATAATATGTGATATTATTACTCCAACTTCATTCTAGAACTATTTCAAGACTGACAAACAATCGGAGCACAGTTTGTTTGAAATGGAAATTTTATAAATTCAGGATATTATTAGTCACAAAGATTCATCTTGATCGAATATAGCGTTTCCACTCCTTTGTTATTTGATTTCTCAATCGATTTTCATTTAATCATATTACAAAAATAAAATTTGATTTGAGACCAAATCAAATTTCCTTTGCGTTCAAAACTTCAAAATTGTTTCTCACAAACAAGAATCAAATATTTAATTTTAAATTTAATTTAATCAGTCAATTCAACATATAGTATTTAGATTATTTTGAAGTATTTATGGAGATTCCAATATCGTTTACTGTTTATAATTACATATTTTTTCGAATGTTTGACTTCAAAAACTTGTAGTAAAGCGCTGTCGACTCTACTTCGATTTAGGAATGCAAAGAATCAAGAGAGAGAAAGCTAAAGCTTTAAATCCAATTAGAAGTGCTTCCTTTATTCGTAAACAATTGCACATCTATTTTTGTGAGAACGCTTTTCCGTAATTTTGTATACTTTGAGTTGTTATCGAATTGAGAGAAAATTTGAAACGCACGTACATGTAAAGCGGAAAAGCGAATCACGCGATAAAGCGAATTTCGTGAACATGCAACAAATTTTTAGAATGTTTGAAGAAGTAAAAGAGAATTTCTTAAACTAAATTAAAATACTATTTTCGGCTCCAAAAATAAATTCAGTTCAAGTAAAATATCTACGTGAGTCTTGTTAATGCAATAAATTATATATTCATAAAGCAATAAGATATACTTTGCAAACAATTGGAATGTACTTATATCACATGAAATATTAACAATCGCGAAGGCTATCAAAAAGAATTCTTTTAATGCCAGTTATCTTATATTAATGATATTCGTGAATTATGTAAATCTTGCAGGAACTCTGTCATTACCAAGGTAGCGTTCGAGATGTTCCTAGTTCGTGGGTGGCGTTATCTACTTGTAGAGGATTGCGCGGTGTCATCTTCGATGGTGAAAATCTTCATTACATTCATCCAGAAGATGAAAACTTGGATTCCAGGCATTACCTTTACAAGCACAGCGATCTCACTACCAACAATACATGTGGTAAGCATCGCACGATTAAATTAATCGTCTCTGTTGGATCTTTTTTGCAAGAATTACATGCTCGAATAATGTAAAGCAGAAGAGGATAAAATTGCGTCGAAAAAATAGTTAATGTTATTAGTGCACGCCATGTGCATATTATAAGAAGAGTAAAATCTCTCTGTATCAGATGGTTACATTGTTGGGCAAAAAAATACGAATCACTGCATAAATATAACAGTGACAACAATGGGTTAGTTCAATCTTTGGGACAAGTAGAGGACTGTTACACTCATTCATTTCTACCACATTTTCGACTACGTTGTGTTAGCCCACTGTTACAGCGTGTCCTTCAATCTCGCTTCTACAAATGTAGATTAACTTTAATTTTAACTTATACTCTTCATCTTGTTCTAGTTCTAAGAAATTGTTCTAACCTTAATCAAGACTGAAGTTAATCTACGTTGGTGACGAACATTAATATTATAAATATCCGCTCCTTTAAAAGGACATTACGAACAATTCAGATGATTATTATTTCGATTCATGATATGCTTCTGGCTTTTACGATATTAATACAATTTGTAATTGGATTGGAATTTGTAATTGGAATCTAAGAATTTTCATGATTAATACATGTTGACTCATAACTACATTTGCAATTCATTCGTTCCAAGATTGTATCCGTCGTCGCGGAAATTTCTGTCACCGTGATGATTTCCGCGGGTTTTTTTCAAAGTATTCACGAGCTTTGACTCTTAGAAATACAATTTTTAGCACGGAGGAACGAGCAATGAGCTCGGTTCTTCGTCCTTCTCGGTGGCAGTGCCCCACACGGACTCAAAGACTCGCTTCGAAAAGACTGGTCTCTCCTTAACGGTCTTACGAATGTGAGAGCAAAGCCCCGGCCGTACCTGCCTCGAAAGACTCTTTGTCCTCTCTTCGGTCCTACTGAGAATCCTACTGCCGACGATCGTATGTCTCTGTTTAACGTTTTTCCTTGGTTGCAGGTTACGAAGGCACGCCGTTGCACGTTCTCCCTGATCATCGCGAGATTAAAAGGTTCTCCAGGGTATGTACACAGAGCAACATTAAAAAAAAAGAAAAGAAAAGAGAAAAAGGAATTCGCGCAAACCGCTTCCCCGGTAAATTATACGACTTCAAAGAACGTAGTCGCAGAGGTCTTGGTACCCTTGATGTCTTGCGTGTGTACTTCTTCTATTCTTTCCTTCTTGTTGGGGAAACTGTAAATAGTTCGCAACTTGGGAATCATCTTGAGTTTAATGAAAATTTTAGCACAGAGTTTTCAACAATTAACAAAATATTTAGTTGAAAGTTTTTCAAGAAACGCGACCATTAACGATTATCTGCTGTTATGGCCATTTTATTTTAATTTTTTATTTTTGTTAGTTTTATTGAGCTAAAGTTAAAATTAATAAATTTTTTAACTGTTACGTTGTGTTCTCTTTTGTAGCATAAAAGAGCGGCTGAAATTATTCGTGGACCTTATAACGCGAACAGACAGTCACGTTACGTGGAGTTGGTACTTGTAATCGACAAGAAGGAATACACCGCGCTTGACGAGAATCTGGATAAAGTATATCAGCACTGTAAGGACATCGCTAACATTATCAACGCTGTAAGTAACGTCGTTGTAATTTAATTGGACGTACAAGTCCTTTCGACCTCAAGTCGAATGAGAATGATCTGAAGCGCATAGCGCTAATTCAACAACTCCATTATCCAATTAGTCATTTTGAACATTTACGGTTTCCTTCTCCTAAAATATATATCTCTAGAAAGTATCTTTAACTGTTTTAGCAATTCCACGAATTTTACTTTATCTAGGGTAATTGACTATTATATGCATAATTATGTTCACATGAACATGTACGAATCGTCCTTTCTTCAAAAAGAAAGTATATTTTCGAGTGCGAGAATTTTAATAAGTCTTATTAAAATAATAATTATGTATGATCCACTTGTACATGTACTTTATTTAAACCTTATTTACTTAAACGTAATTATATTCCGTTGTATCCCCGAAAGTACTTTACAATCGACATATTTTTGCTACAAAGTTAAAATAGCGCTTCTTCCGCGATATATATATATATATATATATATATATATATATATAAACTTTTCTAAGTAAAATTTTTCGATAATTAAATTTCAAGTTAAATTCACTATTTTACTTGAAAGTTACTTGAAAGTTGAATTCTGTTAACTAGTTTTCTCGAAATTTTTTCGAAGTTTCTTCTACTTTTACTTTTAATTTACTAGCAATGATGGATTTTATTGTCAGTTTGGATCTTTAATATAATATCTTCGCGAAAACAAAGCATTCTGTGTTTACTGCGTTCTCTCTGACATAGCGAAACAGAGAGATTAATTAGCACTGACTCGACCTTACCGCGTATCACAGTACCGCGAAATCTCTATGTAAAATACGAGACAGTATATCTCGGTGTGTTTACAGCTATACATGCCGTTGAACATATTCATTGCTCTAATCGGTGTGCAAGTGTGGTCCGAGTCAGACGAGATAGCACTCTCGCCGAACGGCGACACCACACTGTCGAATTTCCTACGCTATCGCAGGGAGAAGCTGCTTCAGGATATTCCCAACGATAACGCCCAACTGTTGACGTGAGTGTACAGATGTATCTGTGTTATTTGTTTCATCTAGCAGTACACAGTGATGACTGAATTTATTTATTTCTCGACACAGGCGAATTACCTTCGAGGGCGGTGTAGTTGGCAAAGCTCTCAAAGGACCGATATGCACCTTCGAATTCTCCGGCGGTGTCTCCATGGATCACTCGAATGTCGTTGGTTTGGTTGCGGCCACTGTCGCCCACGAAATGGGTCACAATTTTGGTATGGAACACGACGGACCAGATTGCGGCTGTCCTGAAGAGAAGTACGTCGTATTTGCCTCTTCTCAATACTTCAAACGTTCAACGAATTATGAAAGAACTTAATTTTATTTTGCGGTATCCGAAAGTAAAAATTATTCCACGAAGTCGCAAGCCTTAAGTATAACGTATTGAATTGTTATCTAAGCCCGCTTCAATTATATATTACTAATGTGTCTTTCTTATAGATGCATAATGGCGTCATCCAGCGGTTCATCCGGCCCAACGCACTGGTCCACATGTTCGTTGGAACATCTAGCTTTAGCCTTCGAACATGGAATGGATTACTGCTTGAGAAACAAGCCGCAAAAACTTTTTGATAGTCCTATATGCGGTAATGGATTCGTTGAGCCAGGCGAGCAATGTGATTGCGGTTTAAAGGAACATTGCGACAATCCCTGCTGCAACGTGACTACCTGTATGCTGCACAGTAACGCGAGCTGTGCGACCGGCGAGTGTTGCGATTTGAAAACTTGTAGGCCGAAGACTGCAGGCACGGAGTGTCGAACTGCTGAGCACGAGTGCGATTTGCCGGAATACTGCACCGGTCAGAGCGAGTATTGTCCAGCGGATGTGTTTAAGATAAACGGTGAGACCTGTAATGGTGACAAGGCTTTCTGCTATGGCGGTATGTGCAGAACTCACGATGATCAGTGCAAACTGTTGTGGGGCCCCACTGGTACGTCCTCTGACTCGCAATGTTACGAGATGAACAACAAGGGTACGAAAAATGGTAACTGCGGTTACAATCGCATCGAGTCAAGTTTCATCAGATGTAACAATGAGTAAGTTGATTATGCAATATACAGTACACGAAAAAGATCTGCGTTAAATTTTGACGTCAGCATGATGAATGTATTGTAGAAATCTCTTCTGCGGTATGCTGCATTGCAAACACTTGAACGAACGACTAGAATTTGGTATGGAATCAGTCGCAACCTTAAGCCATTCGTTCATCAATAACGGTGGAAAAATAATTCCGTGTCGTTCGGCCATCGTCGATCTTGGATTGACCCAAGTGGACCCTGGTCTCACACCGGACGGCGCAAAGTGCGGACCCGGAAAGGTAAAATATTCTCAATAACGAAATTATTTTTAGCTTGAAACAAATATGTAGACATTGCCAAGTTGAGAGAGAGAAAGAGAGAGAAAGAGAGAGCTAAAAATAAAATGAAAAATATCAAACTGACTCTTTTAAAATATCGTAAAGAAATTCTGCTTGACTAATATTCTTTCGTGATAAACTTCGTGTTAATTTTTACATTATAATTATAATTAAACAATGATGATGCTACATAATAATACAAGATTTTGATTTGATTTTTTTAAATCGCAATACAAATATTTGTATTTATAAATGGTGATTTATATATAGCATGTAATTTATTGGGCATATAGCATGTAAACAATTAGGTTATTATAATTTACTTATATGTTTAGATGTGTGTAAATCAGAAGTGTATGTCAGTGGCGGATCTGAAAGCGTCCGTGTCTGACGGTAAAGCTTGCCCGAATAATTGCAATGGTAACGGAGTGTGTAATAATCTTGGTCATTGCCATTGTAATCATGGCTTTCGACCACCTGACTGCCTTCAAGTTGGAGTTGGTGGCTCTGAAGATAGTGGTCCAGCCGAAGATCCCAACGGTATCTATTTTTATTTTATATTTAGTATATTAATCGATAAAAAGCAGAAGTAATTTGTTGAAGAATTTCATCAAAGAAAAAAATTATACATAGATAAAAAAAGGAAATAGATTGACTGAAAAATGTTTTAATTTGATGTTAATTTAAACACGATTTAAATAAGAAATCCATATTCGGTCAAAACAAGTTTTAGTGCTTAGTAATATTTTTATATTATTCTGATATTATCTAAAGATGCTGGATATATTTAATAATTCAAAAAATAATTTTACTCTATTGTACAATAAAAACTCACTGGTTCCTGCTCAAAGCTCAAAACTAAAAATCTGAGCGATTTCTTGTGTGTTTGTATAAATCTCATCACGCACTTTAATATTTTTCTATTGTAAATTTTTTACAACTTCCAATTCGAGCAAACTCCGTGCCGATTATTTATCAGTCTCAAAACATAGTAGTCTAAACTAAAGCTGAAGCACGTAATATCAAAACTTAAATTGACAAGCAATTTAATAATACTGATGATAATAAGCATCTTTACAATATTAAAGAACTTATTACGAAAAATATCACTCCAGTCAAGATTCAAATCTGGGTCTTCCTCTTTCTGCAACTAGCATCTTCAAGATCTTATTGGACTATTTCAAGACAAATAATCGACATGTTTGTTTGAACTGAAAATTATAAAAAATTCATAAAAATATTATTAAGCACCAAGACTTGCTTTGACTAAATATATTATTTTAGCAATGTCAATTATATTATATGATGATATTTTGTACGTTTTCAGGAAAAAATGATTTCATAACTGCGATTTATATTATCTTCTTGGGAGTGTTGCCCGCCATAGCTCTGTTCCTATTCGGTATCTGGTATGTCAGGAATTCCGGACAGCACTGGAAGAAGGATGTGATGTCTACGTACGTATCTAATCTCGACCGTTTTAAAAAGAAACGTAAACCGCATGCCAATAAATCACTCGATGTTTCGTCATCAAATACGTCAAAGGCACATTACACCGCCGGTAGCAAATTTTTCGGGTGGCGAATAATAATTTCCGCCTATTTTACGCCGAAGAAAAAGAATGGCTCTCGTAACACGAATAATAAAATATTCACAATTAGTGATAATGTCAGTCTCAAAGAGCCGCTTCAGATAACTAAGACTGATCTGATATCCACCACCAATCCGGACGCTATTAAGTGTAGCAATAATATTGAATACAGAAAGTCATTGCTGTTTGGTAATGTAAAACCGGATGTTAGTACAAAATCCCAAACAAATGAAGTTTATAATAAAATTGCAACTTTTTCGGTACCTGCTGTTGAAGTCCAATCGAAAAAAATCACTCCACTTAAATCAGAATTAGGCTCCAAAATATCGGAACGTATTCAGCAGATTCAGAAAAGATCATCTAAGAATGATAAAGGACTTACGCTCAATACTGATATTAAGTTCGAGCATTTGAATGAAAGCCCAGCTAGTACATCTAATATTATTTCAAAAATGCCGGATGTATTTAATAATTCAAAGAAGTCTGCTCCATTTTATGATAAAAAACCACCGCCCCCACCGGCACCTGCTCAAAGCTTAAAACCAAAGATCTGAGCGATTTCTTATTTATCTGTATGAATCTCATCATGCATGAATATTTTACGTAAAAATTTATTACGTATTATTAGAGAAATTTTCTATTTATAGTATATTACGATATTCTTACAAATTTTGAATCTGTTTTAGAATCTGTAATACTTAATAGAATTTATATTTTCAGATATAATATATTTGTTTAAATTCATTTCAATTACAGCGCATTATTTTCAAAAATCAAAGTAAGAAATTCATTTTATCAATATGAACTTTTTGCTAATTTAAAAAGAATGTAGCTTATTTTTCTAAGAATATATTTCTTAAATAATGAATATAAAATAAATCATATATTTAAAAACAATTTTATTCGTCATAGTGCGAACATCATAGCGCATTTTTTTGCGAACTATGATTTTTGCATTATAATATGGGAATTCGAAAACGGTGATGGTTTACATAGAAACAATATTTACACATTACTGAATGCCAAAATGCATTAAAATAATTCCTACTGTGATTGTAACTGCTGATAGTCGTTATAATGCTCCAATATATTCTTTCAGTCAAAATTATAATAATATAATATTTTTACACGAGTTAAAAAAATTAGATTAATAGTTAAGCATTTAAATGATATTGAATTTTTATTATGTTTATATCGTTTATGTGATCAAATCTGTTCCAAACAGATTTTTTTATGCAATAAGTAACGATGGAATGTAGGATTGTAGTGCAGGATTGATGTGTATTTTTTTATTTCGTTATTGACTACATCTTTGGTGCAATATGCATTGAGTGATTTTAAACTTACAATTAGAAAGTCTAGATGAAGTATATAGTCACGATGAACAGTATTATGTTCTTATGGACTTGTGTGCATGTACACAACTTACACTATCTAATTTAAAGCTTTATTTTACTAAT
This sequence comes from Acromyrmex echinatior, assembly GCF_024713525.1. NCBI lineage: Eukaryota > Metazoa > Arthropoda > Insecta > Hymenoptera > Formicidae > Acromyrmex > Acromyrmex echinatior. The sequence continues at coordinate 21,438,794 of NC_141852.1, forward strand.
TACATATTAATTACACAAACAAAATAGAAGTTACGTAAATAAAAATAACTTTCATGCACAGCATTCTACATCGCAATATTAATATATGTATATGCTTCTAATACAAAAATTTTAACAAAAAAATATTTTATTTATTAATGTATCTATGGCTCTTCTTTGTTCTCAGTTTTCAAGTTATTAATCTATCAGTATTGCACACATGACTAATGTTAAATAGATTAGTTCAATATTCTGAACAAAATACTGTTCAATATTTTAAGCCTAAATTTTTATATAGAAACTATAAATTTAATATAGACATATTGCGTCATATAACAGCGAAGATTGTTGGAGAGATTATATTTATAACGTATAGAGAGCATGTGCAGAATCATGTTATGTGAGCATGAGCATGAATGAAGATTCTTTTCTTTTACTAGCTCTTTGCATTTTATCAAAAAATCGATAATTTACATTAGATGCTGTTATTAGACATGCAGTTTTAACGATAATTTTTTTATTATATTAATAATAATTACGTAAGAAGTACTTAATTTTGATTATAAAAACGAATTTCTTAATTCTTTATTCATTCCTTGGATATGAAATTTAAATATCCGATAATGTTACTCATACTTAAAGAAATGAAAATGTACAATTTATTGAATAAACAATATTGATATAAAATGTTTTTAGTCTTCCTTTATAATCAACGATTTCCTTCTTTTCCAAAGCTTGCTACTAATCTCTTAATTTGTAACTAACATTTCCCGGCAATTTTCTTGTCTGTGCATGCGTTTGGATTTGCGGTGAATAGCTACAGATTTGATAAAAATGCTTTTACATGATTAATTTTCGAATGATATTAAATACGTGCATGTGTTGGAGCATATATATAACTAAACTGTAGTAATAAAAACTTAAAATTTATATTAATTTTCATTAAAATTATTTTACTATTTTCGATACAAACACATTTCATTATCGAGATCCACGCTGCTAATTTATAAAAAAAATTACATAAAAAAATTTATAAATAAAAAATTACATAAATAAAAAAAATCTTTAACTAAACTTATTTTATTACGATCAATGTGCATTCATTAACTATGTATCGTAATTGCGCGCGCTTACAAGTTCCTCGATCCCTCCGCTTATAATTTTGCTTCAAATTTCAGGACCGATCGTGGCCACAATGGATTGCTAATCAAAACGATCGATCGTTCCAGCCCCATGTCCCGTAACATCGAAACGATCGATTCTAGTCTGAGTCAAGATCCCGCGTGCGTAAGTTTGCTGCCTAAGGCAGAGGCTGACGAGCGATACAACAACAATATGTTTGGTCAGTTTAAAGGCTTCACAATTACACCGATCCACTCGAATCAATCTAAACTGGCTGAGCCAACGAAACCGGCTCCACCTCCGCCGGGATGGATGCCTACCGTGGCAATAAAGACAAACATAGCTAAAGCGAACATGCAAAAGTGTAATGTGCCGCAAAGAAGCAATCTGTTGAGTTCTAATGACCCAAGCTCGACTGCACCAATGTTACCGCCGCTAAATCCAGGTTCTACGGCACGACCGTTGATCAGTAGTCCCGTATTGGCGGCCACAACCTGTACATCCGTCGAATTAGTATCTAAGGTACCCACTAGACCTGCCCCAGACGTACCTATGCGTCCAGCTCCGCCACCGCCCACTTCCGCGCCTTCTGTAAAGCCACAAAGACCTAATAGCACGCCCTTGACAAATGTAATACTGCCAGAACCCGAGAAGAAGTTGGAAAAGGGCAGCACGCTTAACCGAATCGCGTCGATATTGCGTCCTGGCTCCGGCATTATGAGAAGCAATTCCCAAAGTTCATCGAGGGATGACAAGAACACGAATTCTCTACCGAGGAACCAGCATCACAAGGTCAACAAGGTTATCGACAAAGAGATCCTAAGGAACCTTGAAATCTCCAATCCGATACCACAGACAGAGATCGAGATCGCGACACCAGTAATCCCAGTGATATCAACGACCGAAGTCGAGAAGAGAAACGTGGTCCTACGCGCTCAATCAATGAGAGACAGCAAAGTTACGTCAAAACCATTCGTCCAAACATTCGGTTCGATGCGTCAGACGACACCTGTCAAGAGGCCCACCAGTATACCTGCCAGCACGAGGCCTACGTCACCACCTCCGGGCCCACCGAACATCACACAGACGGAAAAAGCTGCCGAGAATGCGATAAAGATTCCAGGATTGCCGGGTTATCAGAATCCACCGGTGAAAACTGTTCAGAAACCAGTAGAGAACACTTACGATGACTGCATGAATCTAATTACAGAATCGTCCCTGACGAAGATCACGGAGGAATCGGCCATGAACGACAATATCTACGCAGTGATAGAGGAACCCGTGCCGGAGAAGAACAGGAAGAACATAGAATTGGAGGCAACGCCGGTTGACAACGAGTATAAACTGCCGAAGCGTATCGATACCATACACGGTGGCCCGAATAGTCTGGAATCGATGGGTTTACTGTCAGAGATTGTATCAGAGATATCGAATCGTAATTTCGATTCCATATATTCCACTTCGACGTTAACTAGGAAGAAGAAAGAGGATAATGGGGAAGATGCAACGAAAAATTTGGAAAATATGGGATCCAATAACTCTCTGGGTGGCTACATGAATTCGAACCACTACAAGATACCCGGTGGAATTTATTCAAACTCAACGTCTAGTAAATTTAATTCTTCGAGTTCCACCACCAGTTCCGGCTATCTTCAGCCATCCATGATAAACGTTCCACAAGTAGAGAAGAAAGAAGCGAGCAAAAATATTTCGGATGCAAATGACAACTTAAAATCGGTCGATAATAGTAATCTAAACACTCTTAAATCTAATAATCCTAATATAAACGACGAGTTGTCCAAGGAGCTTGGCATGAAGCCACCTGAGAATTCTATAGGATATAAACCATTTACTTCAACGAAAACTCGACCATCTCATTTGATACATATCAAGAAGGACGACCAAACTGAGAACAAGGTTCCGGCTAAACCGCCATTGAGTAGGACTAAAACGCCTCCGAATGTCGCGAAAAGCCCGACTTCCAAAGATATACTCGAGTCGAGCGTAAAACTCGCGAGACAAAGTTCAGATAATACATTAAAATCCTTAAAATCCTCGAAAGTTTCCGACACAAGTTCGACAATGGTAAAACAGAGCTCGGATGCGAGTCCAATTGCGAGACAAACACAAGTAAACGCGAGCAAGTCGAGTAGCGATTTAGATAAAGAAGAATCACACACAACCGTATCTGTCAAAAATGTGCCTTGTAGTCCTAAGGATAATCTGGGAAAGTTCAATAGCCCGGATCTGGTTTCGAGTTGCTCGAATTCTAATCAGGGTGGAACAAAATCACCGGATGTTGTGGGTAGCAATCCCAAGTTCAATCTCTCGCTTAAAACTGTTCAAAAGACTCCCACGCTGCCGAAGAATGGTCAGAAAACGCCCACAACGCCGTTGAAACCACTCAACATTACATCCAAAACAACCAGTCTCTCGGAAAAGAAGAAGTCTCCGACTGGCAACGCAAGTGTGGTTAAATCGCTATCGCCGTCTGTCAAAGACGCAAATAATAGCGGTACTAAGCCATCGCATTTGACATCGAAGATGTTCGCTAAAACAGAAATCAAGAACGGGGATGGAGGTACAGCAGCAAGGACGAATCCATTACAAAGAGTGGCGAGCGGTAAATCTAATGTGGCATCGCTCCAGCAAAAGTTCGAGACTAATAAGAACAGTTCTGGTGTCGCGAGGACTATACCGAGTGCGAATAATAAAAAACCGATGGCACGAACGACGGAAGTTGGCGGCGGCGGATTGAGGAAATGAGCGATCACCCGGATGCGTGTGGCAGCTTGACGGGATTGAAAAAGCGTTAGAGGAAAATCTATACTTGAAACATTCTAGTCCGTCACATTGAATCGTTCTCGGTGGAGAATGCGTGGCATATTATAAACGTATATACGCGTTCATGATAAACGAGTACATCATAAGCATGCACGAGTATAAACGTAGATAATGCGCGAGGGCGATATATTTCTTCTTATTTAAGAAATCTTAAACGGAAGTTAAAAACATAGTACAAGGATCTTTTCCTCTAAGATCCATAAAACGCTAATTTTACAAGCAAATATATTTCTTGTCGGAATATTAAAGATAGATTGTATGCGGCTGCGTTGCATAAGAAACACAACATTAAAAATTGTAAATAGTGCCCACACTTAAAAATTCTCATATTTTTTGTAGAGACTATCCATTGCCGATGTTCAAGCGTACCTATATAAGCCAATAATTACTGTAATATTTATCTTAAGCGTTTTATAAGCGACATTGCGAGGCAAGCGACAGTTATTTTCAGAAACCATCGCTTGAAACTAGAATGGGCGTGTACGGAATTAATTGACCTCTGTGATATATGTATATGTATAAAGAAATATTATGCACAGAAACACTATTATGCCACATTGTTATGGCTAGCAGATTTTAGACGCGACCAAATTATTTTATATCATATTACATAAATCGTACATAAATCGACAAAAAACGCGCCGTTAAGTTTTCTAAAAAGCCATCGGAAATCACAGTCATATCCGACGTAGCTCCGTTAATAGGGGAAGAAGGTCTCTTTTCTTTCCAAAGATTAAATATTTATGAGAGATCAAGTTGCAAGATTGTACCTTCGAAATCCCATGGGAGTCAAAATGGAAATGCTATTAGTTAGGAGAGTCTAGGTATTAGCGCATGCTAGTAACATAACACTGCGAATCGAATTAAGGTGATATCGCCTCGACGGCAAAAGGCAAGGCCGCTAAAATATTTCGCCTCGATCATGCAACATCACGCAACCTTTATTGTCTCATTATCCCTTGCATAAATCAGAGGCTTGCTTCGTCTAGGACAGCTCTAGATGCAAAGACTAAAACTATTTATTTGACTGATACCCGTGTAAATATATGTTCGTAAGATGTAGGCATATAATAGAAGTTTTGTACGATGTATCTTCGCGCCAAGAATAAGTTACATTCGTTACATTCGTAAGTTACTCACGCGCATTATACGTACAATCGCGAGAAAGAGGAAAGCAGCTTCTTGAACGAGTTTAGCATTAAGCACGTTAAGGAAAGGTTTTATTGAACTGATAAAGTCTGTCGAATTACGTTTGTGCATTTATTGTTTCCTTTTTTCTTCTTCCACGCAGCGAATTCTCCTGTACGAATCCAGTCGATACTTTGATTCGTAGCGTTATCCATTTTGTAAGAGTTCCTACTTGCGGAGCGTCCAGAAATCATCCCACCAAAAAGTTTCAATAAAGAGGTTCAATAAAGCTTTTTGACCAATTACTATGCGTATTGTGCATTGCTTTCTCCGCTTGTTTCTTTACGTGCGAAATGTCGTGTGCGTTGCTTCGATACGAGGACAATCAGATGTTCATTTAGCGTACAGTGTACGAGGAGGAGGTTTGCTTCAGCAACTCCTGCTCGTTATTAATGAATAAGTATTATTCGTAAGAGTATTAAAAAAAAGAAAGTAAAAGAAATATTAAATATGAAACGTGTTAAAAAGAAAAAGATATTGGCCACCAGAATATTTATTTTTCAATTGTTGGAAATTTTCTTTACGCTGATTGGAAATTAAACTTTTAGATCTAGAAAAATAATCCTAACTCGGCGAAGAGAACTATTCAATAGTTACAAAATAAATACTCTGCAAAACACGGCCGTGGAATACTAATGCAACGAATGGTTGCACCAATTGCGACCGTACAATACAAATATTCGATGAATTGGCTCAAGTATATCGCGGTTTACGAAGTCACAACACTTCGTCTTACTTCGTCTAGTAAAAAGAACAACAGGCATCATTGCAATACATACTGTACATTCAGTACCAAAGATAAGTAGCATCCTATCTACAACACTGCTGAGATAAGCACTACAATAATTAATTAGCCGTCGATTTACGATAATTGTGTACATTAAAACTCTTAATGATGTTACAATAAAGTCTTTATTCCAAGTAAACATTTTCCTGAACCACCCTCTGCATTTCTGCATTGTGGCAGAAATTAATTGAATCGCTCACATGAAAGGAGAAATATACAAGAATTGATCAATTCGGCTAAACACAGAAAACCCAGGTAAAATATAGAATCATAATTAAGTCTTGATGATAGGACATCATGACGCCAATTGTCACTTAAAAATAAACTAAGACAAAACATAAGATCATGATGATGTCTCCGGGAAAAAATGGTTTTATAGTTACATAAATTTATATATAATTATATATAATTATATATGATTGTATATAAAACATTTTTTTCCGAATCCTTATAATTATATTATTATGACTTCCGTATTATACTTGTATGAGTCACAACATAAGCAAAACAGTAGGATGCTCCTAGCACTGTCAGGAATAGGCAGCCATACAGTTGATTTATACACTGGATACTTTTCATTTAGTGACACAAGTCGATACGTATATCATTCTATCTTTCTTTATATTCCAGGAGTAACGAAAACAGAATTACAATACTTGTGTTTTGTCACCAAATGGAAAGCAACCATTGATATTCGCTCTATTGTGCTATTTATAACTTACAGTAACTCAAGGAAAATACCAAGTTGAGAGAAAATCAAAACGATTTTATTTTGGCATCTCGAAAGTCAAAATGATCGTTTTTGGTTGTATAATTTGATTGTTTTTTTGACAATAAGAATCAAAATAAAATCATTCTGATTTTTTGATTTTATGTCTCTACTTGGATAGGAGTAACATTACATCAACATTATAATTTTCCACATCATACAAGAGTAATATAAAGCAATATAAAGAATCGCAAAGTTTCAAAATTCATATCTGTTTCGTTTTCTAACTCTTTCGAGTCATTTTCAGTTTCTCAGACTTTATTGTGTGAGGAATCAAGAAGCAGAAGGAAAGGCGTGCAAGAGTCATACAAAAGTACGAGCGCATGCATATATAAAGCGTGTGATAAATTACTCAACAAGACGTAACGAAATGACGTCATGACGCAACATAAGGCAATGACGTAAAGCATAACGTAATAAAGCGATCTGACGCAATGTGACGTAATAGTTGGCCGAGGATCCGTTACGTATACGCAAAAAAAAAAAAAAACAAACAAAAACGAAAATGCGACAACACAAGCGCTGATGGCGCGTATATCGATAATATCGATATCAATGCGATCAACTTCATCAAAATCTACGAGAAATATAAGTCAGCTGCCGAGTGGGATTAAGGAATGGAGATCATGATTCACGCGGCGAGTACTATCCCTTTGAATGAAGGGAAATCGTACATCGCGCGCTTCGTCTACGTTCGCGCTCGCGCGGACGAATTCAATGGACGCAAAGCGCGCGCACGCGTTTCCGTGAAAAAAAAATCTGTTTTTGGGGGGAGAGAAAAGAAAAGGGAGACGGGTGCCGACACTGCAAACAGCTAACTGCCGCCGATGGTGCGCGGGATGAGATGAGTAGGGTTGTGGTTACGAATCACTAATATCACTATGCGGATTACCGCTGTTTAATCGAAGCCGCGAATTATGACGCTGACTTTGAATCATACACAGTCGTGACGAGTCTCTATTTCGTAAGTATATTTTTCAAAAAAAATTCGGAGCGGGAGGAGGAGTAGGCCCGCAAAAACTTCGTGACACAACATTCATGATGGATACGGCGTCAAGTGTCGGGATTTGATTACCCGAATTAACTGACTAACCTAGAAATTGTATCCTCCCTAACCGAATTGAGTCCGATTTATTTACTTCGTGCTGTGTTTATGCGGTGAATGAACGGATGAAGCATCGTATACCGTAATCATGAAAATTCATCCGTTTGACCGCGATCAAAGCCGCGGCTTTCTAGGCCACTTTATGAATTACAGAAAATCCTACATTGATTGCTCATACCTGTTGACATGGTGAAATTGGCATATTCACCACTCTCCAAGCTCGTGTCCACAGACATAATGTCCAATGTATGCCCAAACAATATGATAAAACCTACTTTATCTGAAGTGAGTTGTATTACTTGACTATTATGCAATTGAAAAAATAATGATTGCTATGTCAGATAATAATGCTTGTAGCAAAAAGTAATTGTTTAATTATTGTATATATATGTGTGTGTGTGTGTGTGTGTGTGTGTGTGTGTGTGTGTTATGTGTATATATATATATTACACAAAAGTTTACAACACTAATTGAGACTCGTATGGACTGTCGTTTGCAGGTGTTACAATCAGACTCTGTGAAACGGTTATTTAATCAACCGGATCTTATCATTAAGACGATCCCTTCATCACTCGAGTCTGGCAATGAATTTTGGCATAAAAGGAATGGTATGAATTCAATATCAAACCATACAACAGCATCTGAAATATCAATATTCCCTGTTGGGACAGCAGACGAAGAAAAGGAAGATGCCAATCTTCTACCTTCAAAAATAAAGCATAAAAAGTCGGAAATTGCTTTGTTACCTATTAAGAAGAAATCATGTGGTCATTATCAATCATGCGAAAATATTATTTGTGACGTGACAGTACAGCAGTACGTGGATAAAGATTGTGTGTCACCTATGTTAGCATTAAGCATAGAAGAAAATGAGATAAATGCGCCGGTTGAAAAACACTGTAGGAATAAATATTGTGATGCATTAAGCATTGATCATAATCGTTGTCGTCGGGCATTAATAAAGTTATATAAATGTGACAGTTCACACATGTGCGATATTTGTGGAAGAACATTTAAGAAATGGATATCTCGGATACATCACAGAAATTGTAAGAGAAAGAAAGTGTACATTCATAATGATGTAGACAGATTGCATTTACTGAAGGAGCGGATGCGCATTCGAGAGTTGCAGATTTTAGAAATTGCGAAGATGAAGAAACGCGATTATTCGGATCCTAACAAAGTGATGGAGATACTGTGGAAAAATGAAGAGCTGATAATTATTCCGCAAAAAGCATCTAGTCAACCAAGTGTCAGCATGACTTTGGTATCTAACACTCAATTGACCAGCACTAATGCTCAACCTATTATAAATAATTCGCAAATAACTAAATCTGCGAATACCTTTGGAAGCGCGTCTGTCACGGTTTCATCACAGAACACCGTAATTTTTCCCAACAACACGTTACGTTCAGAAAGCAATGTAAAATCAATAAGTCAAGTAAGATTTCCAAATTTACAACAAAATTCCTACTCGGAATCTACTTCCGTTACAACTAAAGCTCAAACTCAAGTTCCAGTTTCAACTTCAACTCCAGTTCTAACTCTAGCTTTAGTTCCAACTTCAACATCGTCTACAGTTCCAACTTCAACTTCAGTTCCAACTCTAGCCATAACTCTAGCTCCAAATTCAGGTTCAGCTTCAGCTTCAACTTTAGTTCCGTTAACTCTAACTATAGCTCCAAGTTTAGCTCCATCGCCGATTTCAGTTCCAGCTATAAGTCAAATTTCGGCTCCCAATGTTATTACCACTTCTACATCTACTTCGATTGTACCTCCGAACAAATCATGTATTCAACTCGCAGTTTCACCTCAAACTACTACTGTTCAGTCGATAAACAACTTAAGTGTATCACCATCACATATAATAAACACCACGGCAATTCAGCCTAAAACGTTCCTCACGCCGATACGCGTGGTACCTATAGCCAATTTGATAAGTCCACCGTCGTTGTTACATCGCACCCAAGGCATTCCTAAGTTTTGCATTGTTGCAGAAAAAACCGCTCCGGTGACCACTTCGAATTCACCGTCTGTTCAACCTACTGTTGCAGCTGTTGTCAGTACCGCCACTGTAAATACTCCAAAGTCTCTGACGCACGTTCCAATACCAAAAATACATAAATCAAAATTAAAGAAAAAAAAGAAGAGTTTTTTCTGTGACTATTGCTCGAAATATATCACTACTGATTGGTATTTCAAGGTGCATATCGCAAAGCACAAAGGTCAGAAACTTTTCTTCTGTAATTTTTGTGATGAATCTTTCAGTAACAATTATGATATGAAAAAACACATAACTAATCAACACACCGATCAGAAAGAACTTGCATGTGACAAGTGCAATTATACTTGCACATCACTTGCTGCCTTCAAAAGCCACATCCAAACACATGCGATAAGTAGTATACTTAATAAAGTAGATTCGAAAAAGCAAAAAAAATCGGAACTTTTGAAAAAATTGGAAAATAAAGTAAACCATAAGTTAATTCACAATTCATACGAAAGGAAAATAAAAAGAATAAAATGTGATACATCTAATAGTCAGAAACAGCAGCATAATAAAGAGAAGCATAATAATAAAAATTTATCGGCGATTAACAGAGACAGCAATGCAAAGACAAAAGGGTTTAATCCGTTTGTTTCCGTGAAAAAAATTGAACCTGAAAATTTCAAGCAAGAATCTTCTATTACATCGAGATGAAGCATATAATCTATTTAATTTTGAGATATAAATATATTTCGCCAAATATAATTTATTACAAAGAGTTTGTGTGGAAGGAAAATGTAGGAAGAGCAATCAAGGAATTATCTTATTGTGCAATCAAAAATGTTAAATATAAAGTATTAAGACGTATCTTGTATAGCACATGAGTGAAGCTTACTTGAACAAAATAATTTAAAGTTCTTTTGTGGAAATATCGATTGGTGCTTTTGAATTCGTTGTGTAGCCTAATGATATAAAATGTATATAAAGCTCATTAATGCAAATTTTTCTAGATTTACACTTTCAACTACTGTGTAAATAAAAACCGCGACGAATTTGAATTCCCCATATTCTTTTCGCGAATGTAATATTTTAAATTTTACTTTTATGGGATAATTTAGTGCAATTATTTTAATAAGATTAATAATATATCGACCGTTATAATTATCATTGCGATAAACACTAATAACTTTTCTTTACATTCCTGTATTAAATACAAAATATAAATTACATATCTATATACATATATAATTATAATATATGTGTATATAGATTTAATATGTTTTATATATATATATCACATAAAATCTATACAAATATAATTTGTATTTTCGTCATGAAGAAGTTTAAAATGTCTATATAGTAAAAAAATTATGTATTTGTGTTGAAAATGATCCATTCACATTCTTGTTAATAATTTGTATTGAACTTTGTAACATATTCGAGTATTAATTTAACATAATGTGATTATGTTATTAAAGATTTTGTATGAAATTGATATTCAACGTTTCTTAATGTCAAAGTGACATAATTTATGAGTAAGATGAACAAGTAACATAATGTTTTAAATTCTAGAACGAATGAATGAAATACATATTAATTTAATATATCATAAATGCTAATTCTCTGAAAAAAATGCTTCCATAGTTTGTTTACAAACTGTGTTGATATTACTTTTTTGTATTAATTTTCTTACATAATATTTGTGTAATCTTTTAACATATTCATTTTGTGTTAAATTGACCCAAAAATTTGAGTGGATCGTTTGGAACGTGCAATTTATGTTAAATTTGGCATATTTTTTCCAACAGTGTAAAATGGATTATTAAAGCAATTTTTTAATAATTTATTACTATATGATTTTTGTATTAACTTTTAATAAAAATAATGTTCTGTTTTCTCTTGTGTTGAATAAATTTTATTGGATAATCGTAAATAATATTTAACAATTATAAGATAAAATTTACTTGACATTAGAGAAAATAACAGAATAATATTTTTAGCAAAGATTAATACAAAAATTATATAATTACAAAAAATTGCTTTGACGATTTATTTCAAGTATTTTAAGCTTTTTCACGATGTTTGTAAAATTAAAAAAATATTAAACAGTGGAATTATTTAAATTTTTAGAATAACAAAATTTTATTTATTATTTAAATACAGTCAAATATTTCATTCATAAATTTTAATTATTCTTTTTACACTATCCTATATTGAACGCCCTTTCAAAAAATGTTTTAATTTTAATATGTAACATTTGAAAAATTACGCAGATTTCTAATTTCGTAATTTCTTTAATTAACGTAACAATTTGTATAATTAATTTTTTATTTAAATAGGATCGCATTTAACTGTGATACATTTTTCCTCACGAAAATATTTTGTTTTTTCTGTATCATAAAATTATATTCATTTTATATTCGTTTATATATTCTACTCTAAATTATTATTTGATACATTTAATAATTATAAAATTAAAATGAGTATAGTTATATATTTTATTCTGCAAACTTGTAATTTCAAATAAAAGGTTTCTTAAGGATTTGTTTTCTATACAAAAATTTTGTCACATAATTACAAGATACAAATCGTAAACTTTGGTGTGTTAAAGCACCACATAGAATATAGAAAATACGAACTGACTGCTGCGATGTGAAACATTGCATGTATATGATACACGAAAAATGTACGTGTTTGTGTATGTAAGAAATATGTTAGTTTAATATAAAGTATGTAATGTGTATAAGATATGAGTAAAAGTGGTTACACATATATTTATAATATTTTGAAATAGCCTTAATATCAGCAGATTAAAAATTATCATTACATACCATACATATAAAGCCTACATTTTTTTCAATTATAAATTAATGAATTACAACAGTATGAAATACTTTTTGTTTTTATTTTGTTAGTTTCTTTTGCATTTAAAAAGATATATAAAAGACAGTCTAAGTTACGCGTTACATTTGTGATATAGATTTATGTACGAGTATTCATACTTTATTTTTTTTTCTTAAAAATAATGTTTACTAAATTATTCTTTTTGATGTGCTATATTTATAAAATATTCAAAAACAAGAAAATAACATATTTTTTAAATATTCAAAAACAAAAAAATAACATTTATTGAGTAAATCTTTCTCATATATATGCGTGCGTGCGTGCGTGCGTGTGTGTGTGTGTGCGTGTGTGTATGCGCGCGTGCGCGTATGTTTAGTGAAATCTTTTTTTATTTTATAGAACAATTTACTATAAGAGCAAAACAGTACAAAAAAATAACATGAAATATTTTAAATAATAAATTTAAGTTTGTACGTGAATTATGCATACATCATGAAATATTCGCTATTCAAGATCTGCTATGCTTTATCTTGTTGCTGAAATATAAAAGGACACATATAATTATCATACAATTGTCATAAAATATTTTATTACGAGAACACATCTATCACTTGTTGAGGATAAGTAATGTTCCTGAACACGAAAAATCAATGAAATATTAAGTGCCTTGTAAATCAAAAATTTCTTTTAATATAGTCACGCTTTTATTATAGACTTGTAGATAATCGTCTACAGAAATAAAATCTATTGAAGCATATTCCGCATTTGTTTTCTAGATTTTTCTTTAATATCAATTCTTTAAATATACGTTTGCTTACTGTGTAGATAACTTGAAACGCATGTCTGTTATCGTTATAATAGATGGTTTTTGAATAAATCTCAAGTTAGGAAATATATTAAATTTGTGTATTTTAATATAAGAACTTGTTTATAAAGATTATACTTTACAATTGTGAATTTAATGTAACAAAATGATGTACGAAATACCAGCGTTTTTAATCTGACGATATATAATAATTTTTTAGGTTTTGGTATATTGATATGATATCTATTTTATTCAAATAGAAATATTATTTTTCTAGGATACAAAAAATATAAATTATATCACACAAAAAACTATAACAATGTATTAGGTGTTGGAATTAATTCGTAGCGTTTTTTAATGAAAGAATGTTATTTATTTCACATGAGCATTAAAAAATACATTAATGAAAGTACTTCCCATCACTTGTAAAACGCTACGAATTAATTCCAACACCTAATAGTAGAAAATATAAATAATAAAAATATAAAAATATACGAAGAGGATGAAAAAATATGTTACATATTTTGTAAAGAATTAAATTAATTAATTATATTTGTGATGATATATTTGCTGTAATTACGTCAGGATCAATAAAATAAGTTTATTTATTTTCTCAATGTATTGACAAGTATAATAAAAATCAAATTATATAATTCGTGTATCTTCACTCTTACATTTGTAATAAAAAATTGTTAATAAAGTTCGTGTTTGTATATCAAGTGTAAGTCATTTTTTCTTCAAACCGTTCATGATAGGATGGATGGGGATGCTAAATAACTTCCCATAGCTTACTAGAGTCAAACAAAAGAGATTTGAATGATATTTCCTTGCAAAGACACAGAACATGTGTCATTCTGATAACCATATCTGATTAATATATGAAATATCCTCAATAAAAATGAAAGAGGCAGTATAAGGACGGCCGATCTCCTTTTCTTTTTATAATATATTATGGTCGAAAAAGATATAAATCGTCTTCGCCTTCTATCTCTCATTTTTATCGACTAATTTTACATACTTTGATTCCTAGAACTATAAACGATATTGCATATATTGGCACGAAATTTGATTAGGAAAATATTCCACTATAATAGAAACAAAGTATCCCAAACATGAATTTAATCCTAAGATAATCTGTGAATAAATTGTGACATTATTAAATTGTTATATTTTATCCTTCAGATTAAAAGCTAAACACAATAAATTTTAAAAACAAAACTCGATCTTCCAGAGTATAAATTAGGTACTAAAATATTTTGGTATCATAAAAATTGCAACTATAATAAAATTAGACAAAAGCTAAAGTCATATTAAAACGGTTTATTTTAAAATCAAGGTTCAATAGGGCTATAATGCCATTGAAGAATCATTTACAATACATAAAAAAATATTTAAATATTTGAATTATAAAAGAGGCCAATAATGCCAACATCTTGATTATATCTTAAAAAAAGTCGATTATTTATTTAAAAATATAATTATTTAAGATACAGATAAGATAGACATAAGTTCTAATAAAATATGTATTATATTCGATCCAAAGCTTCTAACATTATGACGCTGTTGCCACGAATTACCTACAAATATACAATTTATCTTGATAAATATTGATACTAAATAATAATACAAAAATATTCTATTTTATACATATAATCAGCTTTCATAAAAATAAATATAAAATCACAATAAAATTTACCACCATTCCTATATTATTTTTAGTACCGTCCTTGCATTCTTCTATACTTTCATCTATGACCATGTTCATAAATGGATCAAAACCTCTCAATATTCCAACAACACGCCGGCCACCATTCAACTTTACTGCAAGATATTTTGAGTAAAATTAAAATAAAGAATAAAATATTTATATTACTTTCTACATATACTAATACTTCTTGCATGCTTATAATAAAATTACAAAATAATTTTAATTGTACATGCTCGCAATTTCTTCTTACAAACATTTTGTTACAAAAATAAAGTTCATGTTTATTCTATAAAATACAAAAAAAATATTCAGAAAATATTTTTTTATGTGAGAAGTTATTTTTCACCAAAGAAACCTTTTAACATTTTACAAGTGTGACTACAACAAACTTAACCTTTCAGCAAGGCTTATTTTTCAAATATCTCAATCTTTCTTTTGGAGATGTAACTTTGACTTTACAGTATATATTTACATTGTTACTTACGGGATAATCTTTTATCCATATATCTAAAAAAAGTACAGAAATATTAACATGGAAATATAATGTAGTAAAACAAGTATGTGAAGAATAACAATACCGATAGCGAGATCGCATCGGCTTACGAAAAAAATATACTTTACTTCTTAAGCTCTGGCGGATGTGCTTTACTCATTTTCGGTTATAGTAACAACCTTCCAATACTTGAGTATACTGATAGATTCACAAAAATTGTGGAAAATTGTGCAATAACCGGCAATAACCTTGTTAATTACATTTACCGGTGATGCTAAACTATATGCCAAACTATGCCAGCCAGTAGATGTCACTGGGCGCGTTCAAGTCGACAAAGCGACTAGCCTGCTTGCCAAGCAAATGAATATGATTGGTTAGATTATTTATAGATCCAATCAATCACATTCAATTGTTCGGCGAGCAGGCTAGCAGCTTTGTCCGGTTTGCACGCGCTCATTATGGCCGTGGTCCGATTTATGTTGACAACGCTTATGAGCATAATTTGTCTTCGTTAATGTTCTTTAATATTTGATAAACAATAAGGATAAAATGATTTTAAGCGTTGTGAGCGTGAATCGAACCGCGGCCTATTTATGCCAACAGAGCAGTCGCTTTTTTACGCATGCGCATTTAATTATGACGTCACCACTGTATTAATATTGAATTTAATAGGTCTTATGGAGATCATATTTTAATTCCTATATTATATAAAATTTTTTGAAAAATTAAAAATTATAAAAAAATTATAGAAATTTTCAAAAGATTAAAGAAACGAAAGAAATATCAGTAAAAACAAAGAGAAATCACTACAAAGGATGTTTCACTTAAAGTTCATAATGCTCACGTGTATCATCTCATTTTTGTTTAATATTTAATAGACAAGAAGGATGAAATAATACTCGCGAATGTTAAAACTCATCCAATAAACCTGATATGTAAAATAATATAATAATATTATAATAATAATATAATAATATTGTTTCGTTACATTATTATTCTTTAATTAATAATTAGTATTTTAGTATTTGTAGAAAATAATAACTTACAATTTATTGTAAGAATATATAAATGTAATTGGCGTTCGATATTAGTACAAGTGAAAGAAAAGATTGGAAATAAAAATTATATTGTATATATAATATATATATATATATATATATATATATATATAAAATGACGTTATGAATAGGATTCCAAGTATGAATGCACAATAAACTACAATCTTTTCTAAATGTAGCACATATATTATTATTTTTAAATATTTTTCAAAATATTAATTTTTTTCTTAAATATTACAATATTTTGTATTGCAAAAATATGAGTTGATGAAAAACTGTATCATTTATTTTCTTAGCTTGGATTGGAATATTTTC
Organism: Acromyrmex echinatior; assembly: GCF_024713525.1. Classification (NCBI taxonomy): domain Eukaryota; kingdom Metazoa; phylum Arthropoda; class Insecta; order Hymenoptera; family Formicidae; genus Acromyrmex; species Acromyrmex echinatior. Next base: position 21,455,798 of record NC_141852.1, read on the forward strand.
ATAGACAATATTCCAGTCAAAAGTAAGGAATGCCATAATTCTAGCAAAGGAAAAAATGACGTTGCTTATAAAGGTATCGAAAAACACAGAAGGCAATATCTTTGTCCATACGATTTATGGGATCGTAACTTTATTTCCTTTTCTACAACATTGGTACAACATGAAATGAGCGTGTCGCTCTTCGAGATAATTGTCGATGAAGCGTCTTTGCATTTTTTTATGTGTCACAATTGCGCGATCCCGAACATCACAACGCACGATATGTGTTCTCGTTTCGTCGGATACATCTTCGTTATCGTGCCGTGATACGAGACGCTATCAGTACAAAATACAAGTACGCATGTGTTTATAAAAGTACAACATCAACGTCACTTCGATCGCAAGAAACGATACTTCCCCTCATACATCTCAGAAATGATGGCCACACAGATAATGAACCCTCGACAGTTCTCGTTAATGAATGAAAAATAAAAGAACATTCAAGAGAAGAGGCTGACATCAAGATTGAGCTTAGAAAAATTCCAAAGAAAATCTTTTCTGGATTGACGATGAATGGATTTTTCACGCAATGTAAATAGAATTATGCTATACGAAAAAATGAAACATATGTCATTTAAGGGAGACTGTATTTCGATATTAAAAGCATTTCATTATCTTGAAAGGAATAAATATATAATTTCTTCTCAACGTTGTAAAAAAAAAATTGGTAACATTTAAACATTCCAAAAGACGTGTGAAATCGGGAAGATCTTTGTGGCGTTTCTTATTGTTTCTAATTGTTTCTTTGGTCTCTACATAATGTATTATATCACGGTGTGACATTTAGAATTGTAATATTTTATCGATATATCATATGCGTGTCCAACAACGTATACATCAGAGTTCAACAACGTACATGAAAGCGATAGAAATGAAGACTCCGTAATCCCCATCTTACATTTAAATCGCTAAATAGCGTTGTCCGCTCTTCTCTTTCTAAATCTTATTAATCAATAAGCTGAGAAACGGATACCGAAGCGAACGTTCGCTACATCGATTTAATTCGATTTAGTTCTTCAAAGGCGCGATTTTCAATTCACAATTAAAAATCATTTTGGAAGTATGTGAACATCATGAAGAAACACTATTATAATTCAACTAACGACATAAAGGAAGAACTTGACTACCGATTTTCTATTGTAGCGAAGCGCAAAGAAGCTCCGCGAATCTACAATACAAAGATACTAGACATCGATTCGAATTAATCGGCTAATTTCATGTGGAATGCCATGATATAAATGTCTCAATACACGCACTTCGAAAAATGACATATCGAGAGTTATTATATGTAACGTCTATAAAATTGTCGATGAAGGTATTCAACTGGACCCAGCATTCGACAACATTCTTCGCCATCGCAGCAATCTCTGAACTGTTCTCTCGTAAACGTTACGTGTTCTCTCGCATTAACTTTTTTTAACGATTGAAACATTAAGTACAAGATGCATACTTTTTTAACGAGGTTTCCAAAAACTTCGTTTACGCAACTCACTGTCTGTAGTGAGGAGTACATTTATATTAAACACGTGCAAAATTCTAAGATGGAACGGATTGGCACAGCGAGTCGTAAGAGAACGACTCGCGAATGTTTTTTGTCCGTAAGTATTGTTTTATACAGACACAACAACTTTGCTTAATTATTATTATAGTAAGTTTCTCGCTCGTCTGTATCCTGTACTCTCTAGGTGGATACCGGCTTATTTTCTGTAATATATAAATCTGTAAATATATAAAGAACGTATTCCGATATGTTCTCATGAAGAAATATATTTAAAATAATTCCCTTTTCTCAAGAAGTTTTCTCAAGTCTGCTTCAAGATATGTCTGCTCGCGTTGTTTGAAATCCCTCAAAATTTTAAAATGAGATAAATATATATTCAAGCGTTGAAGAGAGAGAGAGAGAGAGAGAGAGAGAGAGAGAGAGAGAGAGAGAGACCGAAGATGCTGAATACAAAAAGTGCAAACAACGCGAACGAACTTAATGACTCGTGTAAAATATGACACTTTTTGAGAGACTATTGCTATTGATTTATAAGTAGTTCATCCTTTAACAGAGTCCACGATCCCTTAATCCTTCGATTCTACGAATCGATTTCCTCTGGCAGGATTATCACCTTATATTACAATAAACAGTGTACATCTTAATTTGCATAGTTAAAAAAATTAAGTATAACACGCGCGAAGTAATCTTAGAGATAATTAGGATGTCAGTTGCACTTGAGACGCATGTCGATTGCGGCGGTAAGTACAATAATTAATGAATTTAACAGCGTAGCGTAACAAGAACAACCGATAAGGTACGTTAAATATCTAGAAATCTATACCGCGGAACACTCACGTTACATTTATGATATACGGTGTCATTACAGTATTTGCATCTCGTATAGAATTCTAATATCATCGAGAAAGACGGCACGATATGCCGATAATAAATAGGTGAAATCTTTGGTCGTATGTGAACGCACGAACGAAGACAATCAGAGGGACTTTCGTAGTGCGTTCAAAAATAATACTTTGGCAAAAGTAAGGAAGCTCTCGACTTTTGATTGGATTTAAAATAACAACAAGATGTAGGTGTAAAACTTGGACACCAATAAAGTGCGATTTGTCGAATTATACGCGAATATATATTTTGATTAACAGTCCACGAAGTAGCAAAAGACGTTTAAAAGAGGCTTAACATAACGTAGGACGTCTTTTAAATATCTTTATAATTTTTTTAGACATGTCACACAGAATTCTAGGCAATCCCTGGATTATTACATAGAGTGTATTAAGGACACGCAGCTTGCAGTTTCAAACATAACGTTTGATTCGCGTTTTCTTGCAAGTTGTTTTGCCGATTACGCTAGTGGAATGGTTATAGTATTCGGATTTTACAATAGTGTTCAATGGATCGGATTAATATACTGTCACGACGAAAATGTGCCAAATGCTTTACAATTCGTCGTTTATTCATTTTATTTTATCGACATAGCGTTTAACCCTTTTGATACCAAAGTTTAGAAAAAAATAAATTTTTAAATAAAACATTTTATCTCATTACAAATAATTCTCGGAACATATTTTCAAAAGACTCTAAAGTGTAATATAAAAGAAATAAAGTATTTTTTTTTTTCTAATAAAATGTACAAAATTTTCATATAGGTATATTGTTCTCGGTATTAGTATTTCATTCAGTAAAAACGTATTGTTTCTCTAAATTGATCAAGAGGTACTGAAAGGATTAAACAATTCTAAATGACTAATCGATTTTTTTTTTACACAATGTGATTGACGTTATTGCGGGCGACAAACGCCATCCAGAAGTGCAATATCAAACCATCGTTTCCCGAAAGATCTTCACCGACGAGTCCGCATGCTTAGTATGCACGTATCTCGTTATCGTCCTGACCGAGTTGTTGTTATTGTTGTTAACGCCGTTGAGTAGTTCGCCACTTCTCAGCCCGGACTTCGCCTCCGTTTGCATTTCCCTCGCCGTTTCTGCAGCCAGGAACGACAATATTCTTCTAAGCGACAACTGTTATCATGCATTGTCGTGAAAAAAGAAACTCAAATGACGTCAAAATCTGAAGTTTTATAATGTTACTTGAATCAATTTCGCGGATGACTTGAACCGAAATAATTTCTACGTTTTTTTAATTAAAAAGAGCTCCTTAATTGTATATTTATATTAAAAAAAGCTTTTATAATTTTTTTTATCGTCGAAGGAGACAATAAAATTATTTCAGAGTTGAATCTCATTTAATATTTCAATACCAGAAAGATAATCCTTATTGTTGTTTCGCGCAAGGAAATAATACACGAAACGATAAGAAAAATTACTAAAACTACACAGATACATCTCTTTCAATGTGCAACAAACAATTATGGTTAGACATCAAGTGTGCGAATAATAGTCAGGTATGCGAGAAACCTGCATTAATGGCGCGTATGTTCATATTTCTATATACTACGTGAGCTCCTCGTATACTGAATGTGTTAGAATATTTGGTTAATAACACTACATTCGAGACGCAGTAACGCAGATCGCAGAAATAAGCATTCTATTGTGTATATAGTGGTATGTACGAACCTTTGCCGTGTCACTTTTCTCGAACGATCGCCGCAACATTGGCGATTACAAATTACGATTACAATATTATATATTTAGTACGCAAAATTATGAAAGAGCGTACGTGAAAGACTTTTAATAACTGTGGCATTAAGAGAAATGTAAGCAATAATATGAAAGATAAAGAATAAGCAGAAATATACTGCTGAATATTGTAAAAAAGCATATAAATAGATTGGATTTTTGTAAAAAGTTGTTATCGATTGTTTACATGGGAAATGTAAATATAATAATTCTAAGAAAATATCGAAAAGTCTAAATGTAGCACAAGACAAGAGAATAATATGTTGTTATATATGCTTTCAAACTTTTTTTCGTCCTCGGATCTGCCGTACTGCGCTCCACGATTAAAATTTGCAGCTGCAGTGGTTATTGGAAGTGCGCAACGTGCGGAAAATTAAATGAAAATACACACACGCTATGTGAAGCAATAATCGATAAGTATAACCTCGAGATAAAAGGGAAGTGCAACAAAATCGTTCAACAACAATAGCACATGTATAGGCGCTCGTATCATACAATAAGATAAATATGTGTTAGCCAATTGTTCCACATGTCTCTAATCTAAAAAAAATTCGTTTTATTCAATCTTAAAATAAAGATTTTCGTGAACAGTTCATATTTCCTATAAATTAATAAATAATAATACAATGAATGTGTATGCAAAAAGAGAAATTTATATAAAGTCTCATTATAAAGTCTTATTTTTAGAAAATACTAATTAACAATTTACTAACAATGAGTACCTTCTATCCTAATATAAACAAAAATTTACACGAAAATAATCATATTTATTTAATATTTTAAATAAATATAATTTTAAAAGCTACATTTCTCAACTTCTTATGACTCTAATTTTTCATTCTCATTTATTATTAAGAAAAAATATATTTTAATTGTTACACATTTTTTTAGAAAAAATAATTTTGAGAAATATATAATTTATTTTAATCTTTGTTAATAAATTGCTAATTAATGTTGACTTCCTAAAAATAAAATTATTTTTAATCTGCCCTGTAAGCATTTTTCCACTCATTGTATGTGATAGTAAATATTGGGTCGGGGAAAAAGTTTCTTCGTATTTTTTAATTCAAAATTCTATATACAATATCTTCATCAAAAATGAACAAAATTTAAAAAAAGGATTTTTGAGCTTGAAATCTTTCTACTTTCGAAAGATTACTATATTTTTTGAGTTTCTGTGAATTTAGTAATTTTTATACTAAAAAACCTACGAGCTGAAAAAGATGAAAAAAATTTTTTTTTCATATTGAGGATCTCTCACGTGCCCAAAAAAAAATTTATGAAAACTACCTATCGTGAAAGCTTAAAACTTTCCCTACAAAATCATTTTTTAAAAATGTTCCTATGATTTTTTATTCCTCGTTATTCGCGAGATAAGTAAAGGAATATTCTGACTTTAATTGCTCATAACTCCGATAAAAATCATCATACTGCAATTTAAAAAACAAATTCTTAAAACTGAAACTTTGCTCTAGCAAATGATATAATTGTAACGAAAATTTCGCAACAAATGAAAAATTTTTGCAAAAAAATTTTTTTAAATACGAAGAAACTTTTTCTCCCAATATATAATAAATAATATAACTGACAAGTATTCTGCCGCATTATTTATTTGTCACGATTCTAAATCTAATCGTTGATGTTCAAGACGGTTTCCATACAGATCTTATATATTGCATTCCGCGTGTATTCGATGTAAAATAAATCTCCAGGAAAAAAAAGGAGCAAGTTGCGTTATTCGTTATCTTTTTGAAAGTATCAAATATTTATCTAACCACAATTTTCCTTTTCGCGATTGCTGTGTGCGCGAGATAAAGAGAAGCACGACTCTTCGTTGAACTTAGAATTATTAAATCGCATTTTTGTACGGGAAGAAACAAACTGGAGGAAAAAAATAAGAAAACAATATTCACGTGTATGAAAAATAAATTTATATTTATAAAATAAGGTATAGGTTTCGTCGACAAACTATTTATACTTGAACAAGAGGAATTCGAGATATACATCTTAAATCAGACTACGATAGAAAATAAAACAAAAATGCAGTGCAATAGAGTCGGAATCCGAATCCATAGATTCGTTTTAAAACTAATATGGCAAATCTCTCGAAAACAATTGATAACGGATCGAACTATTGTCCTAAATAATGCATAGATTTTCCGGGCGACCTCTCTTGGAATCGTTTTGGCGGAAAGAGGTATAACGTTAAGTCACAATTATCATTTTCCGTTTACGTGGCAAGAGTTCAAGCGAAACAATCATGATTATCATATATACATATATATATATATATATATATATATATATATATATATATATAAAACATACATATATATAATATATAAAATATACTGTATATAATCAAATATTAAAGTTACCGAATTACTCGCTATGCATTATCCTTTTCGAAAAAAATTTCGGAAAGCTCGATAATGCATAATATAGATATATTCTCCATGCTTTTCATCAAAGAAGTAGTATCACGGGGTAAAGCATCAATAAACTGAAATGTACTGAGTGATTTACATGGAGTAATGCACGCTAACATCACAAATAAGTTCGAACAAAGAGATGGCACGAAATACGAAATGCCAAATGAGGCGAGTTTCATTTGAAAGTGTAAAGGAATTATTTTAGCAATCATTAACAATACGAAATGATTGTTAGAATAATATAAATAAATCATGGGTTAGATTAAATGAGTTCTGAGAATTTTTTCAGAATTTTTTAATATATTATTTTCTCATATTGATAAAAATAAAAAAGTGCAGTACTAAAAAGTTCATAAAAAATTCTGAAAAAATACTTAAAGTTTTATGAGAAGAAAATAAATGATTTTTCTTTCCTATAGTTTTAAAAAATTATTGAAAACCAATATTCGGCAATTTTTAGTAATTAATATCTCGTTAATCATTGCGAAAATTGCAAAATGATAGAAGACTTTTCGACTTAGTTTAATTCGCTCTATCTACACAAAAGCGCTTGGCAAAAACTTACAGAACACCCTGTATAAATATTGTACATTTTTGCTCTAAAAAAATAAAAATTTATTAAATTGTACAATATAATAGTTACTAAAAAAAAGTTGATACTACAAGGGATACAAACATCGACCGCGATGGCTGTGGACGAAAAATGATATACGCGCGCTCAGCATTCTCAGCAGTCTCAGCCAAGTCTTCCTGCTTATCGTTGCAAGATTCTAATATTTCGTACAGTTCGGATTTCTAACTTTAACTCACAATTTTCTCAGAAATTAAGATCCATTTATTCTAATTTGTACACTTAATTCCCCTTTTCGAATGAATTCATGATACATTTGATAGAGGTATACAAAAATAATTTCCCCAGAAATGTGCATATATAATATTCAAATAATTGAAATAATAATACGTAAATATTTTACATATATTATACATATTTTATTATATACGTATATTGTATTATATATGTATATAATAAATAAATATAGATATATACATATAAATTATTTTAAATATGGGATGTACTAAAAAAAGACAAGAAAAAATCGTATTAATAGATACAGAGAAAAACATTTTTAAAGGCGAATCTGTCAATAGATTCAGGAAAGTGTGATCGTACAATTATATTGTACGTACAATTCAATGAATCTCTGCTTCAATAGCCTTTGACTTTAATCACCTGTATTATGCACGCATTACTCGCTTGCTAAGCATACTAGAAGAAAATTTGGCATTTCGCATTTTGTGCTATTTTCTTAAGCTCCGTCTGTTTTCTAAGTCAAAAAACTTTCGAGAAATTCCATTTACGTCCATTCCAGTTCATGCATAATATCTCCTCTAATTAATAATTTTGTTACGAATGGCACGTTATGTTCACACATAACGCTGAATAGTTACGCTCCTCTGAAACTTTCCCCCAAATGATTAACTATAACGTAACGATAAAAACCCCCGTCATCACTCTTGCGCAATCGATATCTCCGTCACATAAATTAATATCTTCTCACTTAACAAGCTAACAATAAATTTAGCTTTGGCAGTAGAGTCCATTTAATCCACGTGCTCGTAAAAAAAAATCTAGCGAATAGATTTCTTCTTGGCAAGGATGCAGTACGTATGGCGGTGATAATACGTTTGCACGTAATTTTTTTAGCCCAAATTTTTTCTTAAAAAAAAAAAGAAAAAGACATACAAATTTTACGATATTGTGGTGAATCCTTTCTTGTTTCATTATAAAACGAAAGTAATACGTACGCGAAATATTAAACGGCATAGACGATACAACGGCAATACTACTTCAATTACAAGAGAAGATATGATTACATAATAAATAAAATCTTCTATATATATGTACATATTATCTATAAATCTAGGACAAAATTTCATAACAATCGTTTATATACCTATATATACAATGTAGCGATATAATAATTAACAAGATAAGAACACTGCGAGGTAACAATTTCCTTGAAAACGAATACCTTAACATCAAGGATTGGGACACACGATAGACTTTAGATTTAAAAATAGCATAATAGGATAACGTAGCACTGCTCGCAAAAGTGCCTCGTATACTGGTAACGATTTCATCAGTCTGTACGTATTGCTGACACTGTACAGCGGCGTAACTATATCACTATTTTATATCCACACGCTCTAAATAATGTAACATTACGTAATGTTGTTATACTGGTTATAAATTGTATGACTATAACGGAGGAAACAGTTTTGTATATCACTCGGGTATTTCTTAAGAAATATGTATAAAACATCAACATTTAAAGTGCCATGCACATGCAGAGTGTCGTTTCACATCGAGATGTTTCACGCGACATGCACGAAGTCGGATACGAAATTCATATTTCACGAGCACGAGGCGCAAGCAAGAAACTATTAATAACTAAAATTGTATCCTTCTTTCTACGTCACGCTTAGGTCACTTTTAAAACGTCAGCGCCAATAAATAACATAAAATGTCTTTTCGTAATTCCTTCAATAATCATACGTATGGGTATTTACAAATTGCACATCAAGAAATGTATTGCATTTACGATTAATTAGGCACCTCGTTAACAAGAAAATAATATACACATTATGTGAAAATAAATTATAGTTTTATATATATATATATATATATACATATATATATATATATCGTATATATATATATGTACATACACACACACACTAAATGATGATGTGAGACTGTAAACTGTCTTGATTATTACTTAGTAAATCAAGAGAATAGCACAAGGAAATAAAATGTATGAAAGGAATACTCTATATAAGTAGAAAAAAGTATACCCGATTGCCATCGCAGTGATAGCGATTGTTGCATCCGAGACAAATCGAGAGCGGAGAAGTATGATTTCGATAAGAGTCACATTCGCGCAATATTTTTAAATAGATGAAGCCATTTCTTCGTTCTCGATTCGACATGGATGCTCAATATGATAAATAAATGAGGAACATTATACACAAACTCTAAGATGCAGACTAAAATAAATCCTCAGGATACTACACAACAACACTTTCTACATCTAGTCCGCCTTTCCATAATGTTGCTCTTATATCGTTCAGTGACTTTATAAGCTTTCAACTTTAATCTAACGTTTCCTGCGTCACTGATATCCTGACTGTGCGTCGAATTACTTCTCGTTGTATTCTTCGAGGTACATGTCTTTTGTTTGCTCTCACAACTTATAATCTCTACGTCATGACTTACCGCATGTATATCTGGGCATATCATTATCATGTGACTGTCACAATCTTGATTTCTAAGAGATTCTATCTTCTCAGCCTTCTTGTGTAATATTTCGAGGGGTTCCACATTTATTCTGTCCGGATTCATGTCGGTTTTTCCACGCTTTCTTCGTAATGTCTGCAGAGAACTCGATTGATTTTCCAATAAGATTTCGGTGCATTGTATGTTTTGAAAAGATTCATCTGGAACATTCTGTTCCATAGTCAATTTATCATTCGTTTTATCGAAAACAACGTCACTTTGCATGTAAAATGTATTTCTCACGATAGCTTGTGCACCTATTTGACATTTCGTCTCCTTACACATATCGCATTCATTTTCGATAAATTTTCTATCGTCCTCTTCAAAGTACAAGTTTTTATTTGATATCAATTCGTTGTGGTCTTTCAAATATGCGTTATTCTCTTTTCCTATTATTCTATCTGTACTTTGACTCAATCTGCTGCATTCTTCCTCATCCATCTTGTCACAAATTTCCGATTTTTCCGAACTTATAGCATCGCCACTCAGTGTTTTTGTTCGACCATCTGAATATGTGCTCAGTTTGTTTTCCGAATAATTACTTAATCTGTCGTCGTGGAAGTATGTAGAGCTTGCGTTTGACTCGAAGTTACTCGCGTTTATTATTGCTATTCGCGGTATAATCAGATCAGGCGGTAATCCGTCGACGATGTCCGGAGGACTCGAGTTCGAGGAGGATTGGTTCGCAAAATTACTGAAAGAATGATAACCTTGCTGCCCCTTACTTTGGACCCAAGCTTCTGTTAATACGTGGGATCGTTGCCATGATACATCGCTGTTGCATCTGTTTTTTCTTACGCACCATTGATCATCAGCATCGGACCAGGAGCGCAAATGGCATTCGCTGGGACTCCTCTTGATGTCCGAGGCGTCTACTTCCAGATCCGAGTCCTCGTGTTTCTTATTTTGCACAATCAGTTCTAATCTGGACTTCAATAAAGCCGGCGACACAGCTCGATCAATGTGTCGTCTTGACATGTTCGATGTCTGAGTCGATCGCAGCAATGACGTCGCATTGTCACCGCCAACATTGCTGTCGATGTGATCCGTATATAAATCCGGAACCTCTCCGGAAGCCATCAGCGCATTTGGACTCGGACTGTCCATACTATCTGGCGTGTAAGGATCATGCTTAACAGGTATTGCGTGCAACAGATTAGATGAAATAGAATCCGAGCGCGCGTTAGCGTAACTATTACAATCAGGCAACATGGATAACAACTCCAGATAATTGTTGGGCACTCGGAAGCAAAACTCAGATGCAATTGGCAAGTTGCAGCAGTCTATCATACCTGCATCCGAAACGAGAGTAGCCTCCAAGTAGACTGGCTGTAAATGGTAACGAACTTTTATATATTATCGTGCGTTAGTAAAAAAATGATAAGATGATTATGAAAGGTTTGTGTATTATAGGATTCTATGGGACAGGTAGACGATCTCAAGCTAACATTTCATCTTTAAAGGGATAATAATATATAGTAATGTACTTTTCAATCTGTTAACTTTATTTATATGATATTTACTGAATATATGTGCAGAATTTTAAAGAATCAATATTTCAAACGAACGATATTATAATATACAAATTTGACGATCATTTTCCAAGTATAAAAATTATGATATATATTTTATTCAAAGATTTATATCTCATACCATTTTATGTTAGTAATATTTTTTGCAATATTGTATTTGTATACCGTAATGCCCGCATCAGATTAGAGTCATTAGAAATTAGAGTTGAAGATTGAGATGGAAATTTAACCAATCGAAAGAAAGAAAACCAATATGAAATTTAGTGAACTTTGCTTTAATTGGTCAAATTTAATTTCAATCTCTATAATCTGAATATAATACTGCCTATAGAATATGATCAGTACTTTAATTTAATATAATGCATAATAATTAATTATATTGTAATTAACGATATAATATAATGTATAACAATATAATATAATGTAACCTACTTTATATGTATCAATATTTATGTTTTTTATAATACAATGTTCCCAAAATAAAAAACATAATTTTAAAATCATTAGTGATTACCGCTCTTTATCATGCTATTATATGATAATAATCTCGTGCGTCATGTAACCAAAATATAATATGTATTGTGTGTATAATGTAATAAAATGTTGTTCAGCATTATAGGAAAAAAATAAAAGGGGCGTTACAATGCGTATTGATAATTAGATTGAAAAAGTACGATTATTCCATGATAACAATAATGAAGCTAAGAATTATAAGAAAGAAATAGATTCAAAAAGTAACGTAGAAGTAAGATACTTCAGGATACTACGTGTGTGGAGGTGCTACATTAAACAAGCCCCTATTATGTTTATTGTCAAGATAACGAAATACTAACAGAATAAGAGACGTGAAAGACATAGGGGATTTCAGATAAGAACAGACAGACAGTTCATAGATAAGTACCTTAATGCTTAGAGATTCATTCGAAACTCCAGAAAAACAGGCTGCATCATAATAATTGAAAGAATGGATCATCAGAATAAGAACTAGGCAGTGTGTAAGTATATGTTCCCAGCATAATAATAAGTAAAAAATGTCGTAGTATCGTTTTATAAATGTAAGAAAAAGATGCGAATTGGAAAAAAACTTTTAATCTTACCTTATGATCACCCATGCACGTATTTGGGCCGATTATACCGTATTCCACTGCCTTGGAATCATCAATCTGTACAAAAAAACATAAGCGTTATACTGATAAATTCTACAATTCACTTTTAGAATCGCTTTACATCGATCGCGAATATAAATTCCACAAGAACACGTACATTTTGGACTAGCGTTTTTGCAGTGGGGCTCAATAAAACCCGATCGCACCAAGCTGGCACTCTTGTTTGCATATAATTTACAGGCTCGTTAATATCTTCCTGAAACGGGTAACTTGGCACAAAGTTGATTGGAAATTCGAATAACCTTCCTTCAAAGTCTCCCAGTTCTTTATCATAGTCGCGTAACTGCATAAATATGAATAATTCAATTATTGGCATTCCAATCAATCGATTGAATATGAATCATATCATATTATATATCATATATATAAATGGAATATGTAACTTACCCATTCACCATTATTTTTGATGAAAATGTTCTGATGCTCATAATGAGAAAATTCTTTTTTGCCTAACGTTAATATGAGATCATCATTTTGGTTGTGAAATTGCAATTTCGAAATATTTCCCTTATTTGATAACTTCTTTTCTTGAGTATTTTCCGTTAGTTTCTATTAAAGATAAATTAAAGTGCTGTAATACATTTGATTTTAATATAATTTCATTAATATATATGTAATAATACATATTATTTATTTGCTACAACAATTCAAACGTATGACATACACAAAGTAAAACACAATTGTACTGCTAAGTAATATTGCTTTTGACAATAATATAGATATTAATTTATTTATAAAAAATTAATATGCTTTTAAGAATTTTTGATATATTCGTTTCTAATTTCTTTTTTATTTTTTATCAAAATCTTATCGTGATTACTGATGGAGTCTCACCTTTATTACATTTGCTGTATCTGTCCTAAAATTAAAGTCACCAAATAAAAAATACGGCACATTTGGATATTTGTCATTATGAAATTTATTTAATGTATGCTCAAGCGCTCTTCTGCGCGTTTTATTGTATACCGATGGAAACTGTAAAAAAATTGTCAAATTAAAAAATAAATCGACACGCATACAAATACATACTAATGTATACGGAATAATAAACATAAAAATTTCTTACCATTTCCATAGCAATAAAATTATTCGCGTCATGAAATAAGTGTATGTTTATGAGATCAAAAACTGTTCCACTAATACTCCATCGGGTACGCAGAAAACCCTTTCTGGACCATTTGCATTCTGGGAAAAATTCTTGAGGAAACTTAGCTTTCTCTTTGGTACTAACTGCCTCTATGTTGCCCGAGTGGACATCTTTTCCATTTACAGATATAAAAGACAACTCTAAAATCATATAATAATAGAAAAATATTATATATGGTTATTGGGAGGAGCCATTTAAAATAAAGTTATATGGAACGTACCATTAAAATCCCATAATAAAACATCGTTTAAAGACTCGTGCACAAAGTAGAAATTTCCTAGAGCCTACAAAAGAATCTTGATAAGAATATTGCTTTATTTAAAGCAATCGGGTAATATTCAATAGAAGTTATATTCCATAACTCACCGTAAAATGTTCAGCGGATGAATAATCTTCGTCAAGAAATACCCTAATTTTGTCAAACAACCTTAATTCTTCCGATGACATAAGTAATCTGTAAATAACATTACGCATTAAGTTGTAGTAGAAAAATATGATATAAGCTCCAGATGAAAATCTCTTATAAATATATTTTTCAAACAACTTTTTTATATGTAATATATACATTTCTCCCCTGTCAATATATACAATCAACTTATCTTTTGAAGTGACTCACTCAACTATAGAGTCACGCGTGATGCATCTATTTTTATCCCTTTCTGCCAGTTATGCGTTAAATCATATTCAATATCATATATGTGGAAAGAGAAAGCTATTTGTTTTGGTATATTTATAAAAGGTTTAAATACATAATATCGATACAATGATAAAGATCAAAAGTTAAATGATCGTTATACATACGAATGGATATTTTACAAAAACAATATTAGACGAATGTATATAGGTTATCTTAATAATTTAATTATAGCCAAATATTATAGCTCTTGGAAACCTTTCAAGAAACTCCAATAATAAGATTATAACATGATACCTTTGGAATCTACAAAACATTTAATCTCTCTATGCGTGTAATTTATCATGCTGCTAAAAATTTATTATTTGCTTTATTAAAATCTATTTATTAAAAGTGACAATAATGATAAATATGTCTATTTACTTCTATAAATATATATTACGGAGAGGAATAGTTGGAACGCCAGTTTAACCCAGATAAAAAATGTGACATTTACCTAACAAAGTCCTCCACGTGCCTCATACTCTGCTCGTAATTCTTTCCACCTACTTCTTGGCAGTGCAACGCTATAAATTTTGGATCCAGCCTCGATATGGTCTAAAAAAGCAATCCACTTGTAAAAAAAAAAACAGGTCGCGCCATCGCCGACCAAGTGAATCGCGTAAAACGCCTTACAGGGATGGTACTTACGGATAAAAACTCTTCCGTCCATATCTTCAGCATGACACTAGGCTGCAAGAAGAGATCGCTCGTATCAATCTATGAATCCTTCATACTTCGTGCACTTTAAAGAAAAGCTTAATGAGATGTTCGAGGGCGCGCGGATATATTAATAGATTGTTAACGTCACGCGCAAGGTTTTATCGGAGCACACCACCAACCTCCCCCATGGCACCCTCTCCTGATGCGACGACAAAAAAGCACGCGACGGGTGTTCTTTTCTCTGCGTTTCGCGTAAACGACGGATACGATAATCGATCGTGGTAATGGAAAACTCTCTCGCGCGCGTGAATCTGGTCGCTCCGGTGCCGAACATGCGGACTCGTTCTGATTAAATATCAGAATCTGATCACGAGATAATACAAATTTTTAATTGACTCGTCGTTTTCGTCAACTTCAGTAAATTAGAAGTATAAGTCAGACTGAGGTAGTACAATATATTGAGTTAAAAAGAAAGTAATGTCATACATTTTCAGCTCAAAATTATATACACTGAGAAAAAAATTTACTAAATTTTAATATTTAGTATTTAAATATTTTTTTGAATAATCCCCTAGCGCAGATACTTACTAATATATTTATTAAATACAATAACCATTAGTTTGATTTAATTATCATTTTTTTTCATGTTTCTAAATATTTAATTACCGTAAGTAAATATTTCGCGCTATGACTATTCAAAGAAATATTTATTAAAATTTAATAAATTTTTTTCTCAGTGTATAGAATGTATTCGTGAAAAAAATGAACAAAATTTAATTTTCAAAAAACAGCTTTAAAAAGCTTAAAATTAAAAACTTTCAAAGCGTTACTTATGTTTTTTAAGTTTTTGTGAAATAGTAATTTTTATCAAAATTATGAATTGGACGAAATGAAAAATATTCTTCTCACTTTGTGGACTTGCCACGTGCTCCAAAAAAATTTGCGAAAATTTTCTAACATGAAAGTTTAGTTTTATAATATAAATTCTATAAATTCGTTTTTTAAAAATGTTACTAAAATTTTTTATTATTGAATTATCGCAGGTTAAATAAAAGGAATATTTTGACTTTAATTACTCATAATTCCATTAAAATCATCAATT
Organism: Acromyrmex echinatior; assembly: GCF_024713525.1. Taxonomy (NCBI): domain Eukaryota; kingdom Metazoa; phylum Arthropoda; class Insecta; order Hymenoptera; family Formicidae; genus Acromyrmex; species Acromyrmex echinatior. Next base: position 21,472,027 of record NC_141852.1, read on the forward strand.
TAAAAAACAGATTCTTAAAGCTGAAATTTTGCTCTGACATTGAATATAATAATATTTTGAGGATTAGTTTGAATAAAATAACAATAATTACAGTCTCAATTTCTCACATTCTCGCGTTCGGTCGTTCGCATCTCTCTAGCAACATCTTTGTAGCCAAAATACTATTTCGCATATACGTTTATTATTTATCGTTATTATATTTAAATCTTAAATAATTCTGTTACAACCGCGGAGAGCAATCGTTTAAATGACAAATTACAAATTTATTAGAGTACAATTTAAAGGACATTACATCTGATTACTCTGTTTTAATACGCGACCAATATAAAGAAAATTCGAGATCGTCGAAAGAAATATACAAGTTTAAAGGGCTATTGTCTTCGTTCTTGCAACCAATGATTCGTGTATAGCCATACCTAATTAAATATGTGTACGTATGTCAAATGAGTACATATGTCTTTTGTCTCACCGATAAATTCCGTAAAGATGGATACTTGTAACAATGCAATCGCCACAGTATAATAGTATATAATTTTTTTCCTAAAAACACAATATTACTTTTTTTCTAACCCAATATATACATATATATAGAGGAAGATAGTATACAGGAATGTCCCAACATTCACGATTTAAAATACTGTAGCGAGAAAGTTCTTAAAAAATTAAATAAAAAAGTTATTTATAAATTGTTATCTTAAGTAGTATTTTCTGAAACAATAAGAGTTTAAAAATGGTCAATTGCAGACGTTTAGGTGACACCTGTCCTCATTAAGGTATTAATGAGCGTTGATGAGTGCGTACTTCAGCAAGTTCACTAATACTTACTAATAATTATCTAAATGTAGTATATAATTGGCCACATTTAAATTCTTATAAACAAGAAAACGAGGGCAAAGAGACGATTAATGAGATACAATGAACAATATGTGTTAAGAAATTATATTTATTTAGACATTTTGGCTCTTCATCCTCAATAAATGTTGTTTCTAACAATATGTACAGTTTTAAATGCGTGATTCTCATTTGCCCGTGTTTTCTTGTTTGTTTGTTGTTGAATTATTGAGAAATTTGTAAATTATCATCATTGTTTTGAATCCGAATTTAAACCTTTATATCTCGGAAATTATTGCTTAAAATATTAAAAATTTACAAAAATTTAACTTTATCTTCTTTTTCTTTTTATTATAGGCTATCACTGATTTTCTTCACGCGTTGTAATCTGGACTCGTTATTAAAGAAAACAATAGCTCTTTAAACTTGTAAATTTCTTTCGACGGTCTCGAGCTTTCTTTATATTGGTCGCGTATTAAAACAGAGTAATCAGAATGTACTTTTTAAACTCTAATTAATTTCTAATGTGTCATTTAATAATTTTTTTTACTAAATTTTTCCAAAACTTTCTTGCTGTATATTGAATCATGAATTTTGCGACTCTGTATATATGTATACCTTCCTCTCTCTAATAGAATTTTGACGAAATCGTGACCGGACTCTGATACAGAATCTCTAGTGCTGATGCAAACGATTCCCCGTGACTTTCACAATTCTGGTGACGCACTGTTAAATTTATAGTGTCGAATTATATTCAATTCGAATTATTTTTAATCATTTCTATAGATCGCATTGCTCGTACTCCACATGTTAATTTGACTGAAACAATGGAGTTAAATAATTTAATTTTAAAAAATGTAATAAATTAGATTCAAAGTTAGTTTTACTAAGTGCATTAATATATGAATATATTATTTACTTTGAAAATAACTACAGAAATGGTTTACATTTCGCCATGTATGTAAGTTAAATATAACAAAATATTATTTAACTCCAGGAATTGAAGTGCTATTGCTTCTTTGATATCTAGTAGCAAATTCGATTGAGAGCATTCAGTGCGCAATGGTGCACATTAAAGTCGTTGTACACAAATTGACATAAAGATGTGTGTTTAATATAAGAAAAGAAACAGATTAAAACGAAATTCTTATAATAGTACCTTTATTGTGCTATTTGATAAAAATGTATTTTATAATTCAAAATGTTAACGTTTAATTTTTACACTTGGATTAGATCAGTGTACAATGACTTTAATATGCATTAGTGCACTAGTGCAGCCAATGTTATAACAGTGCGACACGAGAAAATTGACGCTTCGATAGAACTATCAACAAACGTCGCGTCGGTGCACGCACTCGAGAATCGATATCGAGTATGCGTGTTTCCGATCGTTCCATCCGCGTGACCGTCGAGAGATTGGGTGCTTTCCATTTAATGACACAAGTCGACATAAACATCATTCTATAAAGCTGCGCACAATCAAAGGCTGCGTTCGGTAGAGAAAACTAATCAGTTAGCACTTAATAATTATTTAATATGATTTCCTACATTTAGATTCAACGAAGAACTAAAGGCAAGAACTAATTATATTAAAGAATCACTAAGCGCTAACTGATTAGTTTTCTCTACTAAACGCAGCCAAAGGAATAAAGAATAGAGAACGAAGAATAAAAATTTTAACCTAATCAGAAATTGTGTGTATTCCATTTCAGTATATGGTTTCTGATAGGCTGAAATTCTTATTCTCTGTTCCCTATTTCTTTGATTGTGCGCAGGTCTTGTCTTTCTTGATATTCAAAGAATAAGAAAGATAGAACATTTGTGTCGACTTGTATATCAAATGGAAAGCACCCATTATCACGCAATTCACTTATTGTTATTATTTGTTTCCTTTATTAAATGTAATTGCGCTTAACCGTCGTAAATAATAGAAATTATTAACGCAAGTTCGTACAAGGTTCTTTTTCGCATCGGGAAGTCGATATCAGGAATGCAAAGCGCACTATATAGTGTTTCGAGAAGCGAATTTCTCAATTCGGTAATCGATTGTTCAACGAGAACTCCTCCTCCTTCATCTCGAATACTTACACACTTAGTTCGTTGCGAATAGATCCCGCTTGGAAAAACGCAAAAGAGAACGTTTCGTTTAAATGGAACGTTACGAAGGACAAAAGAAAGCTTGTAAACATATTTCTCGCAAACTTTTCCAAGTTACATAATCACGTTAACAATTCGTTTCGTAGTATTGTAATATCGTAGATTTCACATGGGAAATTATTGTAAATTTATACATGTATTCATCGTGACGCTTGTGAAACACGTGACAGTGTCAATAACAAGAAATGGCGAAAGTAAAAGATAAGCTTAATTCTTGTGTCACGAATTGTATATTTAATTTATATAAAATACTGTCGTATTGTTTTACACGTTATGAAAAAATTTAAGGAGGAATTTCACGCTCTCTTATATTTGCGTTTGTCATTGTAACAAACTAAAAAAATTGGAAGGAACATTTAAACTTAGGATAGGGTTAGGCATATATTTGAAATACTTTTATTTAAAACATTGTATTTGCAATACAAGTGTATTTCGCATTTTGTATTTTAGCAAAGAGCGCATGAAAATATTTTGTATTTAAAATCGAAAGATTGAAAGTTTTTTGTATATTTTATAATTCAAATAATAAGATTGATTGTCAATCATAATATTTGAAATTCAAAATACAAAATACTTTCAGTCTTTCAATTATTAATACTGAAATACAAAATACAAAATACTTTTATATGCTGCGATGAAATACAAAATATTTTTATGTGCTCTGCTCTAAAATACCAAATATAAAAATACAATCATTAGGAAATAAGAACCCTAAATGAAGGGTTAAGTTAGATTTTTAGTGTTGACATAATTCTGTGTTTTTATATACATAGTTCTAAATTTATATACTACATATATGTAGCTCTTTTTAAACTGTGCGCCGAAAATAATTTTCGGTCTTCAAACGCAAATCGATTGAACTACTGTAGTAATATCACAAATTAAATTGATAAGCAATTTAATAATTTGACGTTCTCTATCGGCATCATATTAGAGAAATCTCAATGTGTTAAAAAATCTGTGAATAAATTTATTGCGAAAAATATTACCTCGGAAAAAAGACTATGTATAGACTATGTAGTATAAAAATTTACACAGAATTATTTCAGTACTAAAGATCTAGCTTGACCATTTAAGATCCTTATTTCCTAATCGATGTGTAGTCACATAATGGTCTTATTGAAAACTTTGTATTCAAAATATAATTGTCTTACAAATATTGTTTTTCAAATAAAAGTATTTCAAATACATGCCTTGGTAAAGGATACATTAACAATTCTATTTTTGTTAATAAGTTTCTCTGATGGAGTCTTAGAAATTCTCTTACAAAATCTTAGGAATATTTTTATGTCCAAAAATTGTTCTGAAATTTCTTGTTGTTAATTATTTAGAAATAAAAGGCTTTTCAAAAATTTGGAAATTTTTAAAAAAGAATAAACACAATTTCTTGAGCGATTTTACATAACATATTGTAATATTTCGAAGCATAGGTATAATAAAACAATTATTTGCAACACAATTTAAAAAATAAGATTTTTCCAAAAATAATTTTGAATCAATTAAAATTTTATAATATTAATTGAAATGCAATAACTGATTTGTAATAACTGATTATAGAGGAATAAAGATATGTTCTTCGCGAAAAAATGATTTTAAAAAATTAAAAAATTAGTTACCCTAAAAAAAATTGTTCATTTGACTAAATTAATTTAGTTCATTATTTCTTCCATTGGAAAATTAATGTATTTAAGTCTAATGTGTAATGTTTAAATTAAAACATATTTTGTTTTAAAGAATCTATACGAAAAATTTGGCTCTTAATCCTTCTGTTATTCATTTTTATTTATTATTATTGAGTCATTATAAGTTTATCCTTATTTAAAACATTGTTTTGCTGTGTCAAACAATCGAGCGGTTATACATATAATTGTTATAAATACATATATTCTTCAACGAATAAATAAATCAAAAAACAAATTAAATTAATTTTGCCAAATGAATAATTTTTTTCTCTCAGTATAGTACAAACGTGAAGATAATTTCATTAGACTATCAAAATAATTTTTTAGGTCGCTCGAGCTGGTTACGGAATGTCATAACTTTTTGCAGCATTGCTCATCCTAGCAGTTTCCTACATATTTAATTATTTTAATTATTTTAATAGTCCAACAAAATTATTTTTAGATTTGTATCTATCTCAATTTTAGTCACTTCAACAAAATCATTCTGAATATTTTAAACTTTAAAGCATTCCTTTTTTCCTTTACGTTTCCATTCTTTTTCCAAGCATAACACAAAAATAGCAATTTTTTTAATTGTGTCAATTTGTTGTAGCAAATATTGGGCAATATTTTAAAGTCAGGTGGATGCGTCCAAGTGATGACAGAAAATCGAAAACTTCTAAACGTCGAAAACATTAAAGTCGAGTTTTGAGATCAAAGAGATCTACAGAATAAGGACCTTACACGCGTAACTTTCAGTAAGTCTGCAACATCTCGCAGTTTACACATCAAGGACTAACAAACCGAAATGTCGAAATAAAATACGCGCATATTAAAACACGTGGAAGGAGGAGAGAGAAAGAAAGAAGTACAAAAATTATCAGAAGCCGGAGTCCCGGAGTGCGGCGATTGGACGAATCGGACCTTTAAATTTCATCGCGCCGACTTTCTCGCGGTCGACCGGGCGGACTACCTAAAACGAGCCGATCGTTCGGCACGTGTCGACCGCGAAACCGTTTGCGTATGCACGAATGTATAAAAAATTCGCGCAATCCAAAGCAGCGATATCCGACAGGTAAGACGAGAGAGAGAGAGAGAGAGAGAGAGAGAGAGAGAGAGAGAGAGAGAGAGAGAGAGAGAGAGAGAGAGAGAGAGAGAGAGAGAGAGAGAGAGAGAGAGAAAGAAAAAGAGAGAGAGAGAAGAGGAGAACGGAGCAGCACGACGGCACGACGCGGCGGCAGCAAGTAGGTCGTGTGTCGCGTGGATAAATAATCGCACGAAATCGAAGACGTGCGCGCGATCGATCGATCGGCTTGGTTCTCGGCCGGCCGCGCCTCGTCTCGCCGGTTACGGTATCACGAGGGGGTCAACGATATATACACATATACACATCGTATAAAATAAGTACGCACGTACCTCTTCGAAGATGCTGCCGACGTTCGCGGTGATGAGGAGGACTGGGACAGCGTTGCTCGCCATTCTCGCGATCGGATTTAGTGATGGGGCCTGATTTCTGGAGCTTCGGCTTCCCTAGTCTCTTGATCCTTGAGGGCGCACGATAGTCCGCACCGTGACGGCTGTCGTCAGACAATGATAACGATTGCGGTGCCGACTGCCGCGGAGTCACGGTTTGTCGACACTCTCGAACCACACCGCACTACACTACACTGACGACGACGACGACGGCGGCGACAGTGACTGAGTGACGGCAACGGACGAACACTAGTAGTAGTGAGCAGCAGCAGCAGCAGAGCAGCACCAAGCAGCACTCGTGTCCGCGCGACGTTCGACGATCGACGGCGGCCGCGCACGTCGCTCGCACGCACTCTCGCACACTGCTAACGGAACAGACGTCGGCTCTATCGGTCGGTCGTTCGCGCACCTATCTTGCTCGTTCTATCCATCTGTCTCTCTCGCTACGTCACACTCTTCTTCTCGCCTCCGTTCTCTTCTCACCGACTCACTGCCGGAGCTGTTGTCGCACCTTTCGGGGAAAGCGCCGTGTTAAGAGATAAACACAGAGATATCGCGACGAGGACGAGGAACAAAGTCATCCCCCGCGCCGCGAGGAAGCCGCTCGACCTCGGCGCTACCGCGCCGCGAGTACGTGCGCATCGTCGATGATCGAACGCGGGGCAGGAGAAGAAAGAGTAGACAAATTACAAACGCGCGGAGAGGAGAACCTCCGTTCCGTTCCTTCCTTCCTTACGAGTTGCGTTACGTTGTATGTCGCGTACGTCGTACACTCGTACGGCGGTTGCGTTGGCGCACGAGAGAGAAAAGTCGTGCGCGCGGTAAATATATCCCTCTATCGGCCACGCCACGCCTCCCGTGGACGTCAATAGGCAGTGCCGTGCCTACCACGCGTGTTACTGGCGAACATGCGTGCCGGTGAACACGCGTGGCGCAGTGTGGAGTAGCGCGCTACCGCACGCCGAGGTGACTTCAGGTTCAGAAGCCCTAGCCTTGTTCTTTTTTCATATCCCAGGAGATCGATCTTGAAACGAGATGAAAATTACGAATTTTCGAATCTAGAGCGAATTTATTAGAATATTTAGAATTTCATTGGTCAACACCTTGTACACAGTATTAAGTGAAAATCAATCGATGAGATTAAACACATGAGTGAAAAATGACCTACATCTGTTCACTTTTGTAATTTTCACTCTTAGAGAATCGATTGTGTATCTTGAAATAAGGAGGTCGATCTTTTTTCTGTATCTTTTTAAATTAGGTTTTAAATTAGGTATTGATCAATTAGTTTATGAATATTCTATGAGTGAATTTATTCACTTTTGTAATTTTCACCTCATTTAAAGATATAGACTCGACTTCTTGAGCTGAAATTCTTATACGGTTCTTTATCTTTTTTTTCTCCAATATGAAAAGAAAAAGAAGATAAACTGTGCAAGCAATTCAGTTTTGGGAATCAATTTTGTAACTTTTTCTCTAGAAAAATATGTACATACATACACATACACATAAAAATATTCACTTTTTCGTTAAAGAAAAAGTTACATGATTAATGAGATCCTCTAGGTCCTATAGAATAAAATGAGAATAAATGAGATCCTATAGAAGAAGAATGGGCCTCTTATATAAAAAGTCTAGTCACGAGATGACAAACTCATGCAACCATCGTTTTTATGGACTTCAGTAAGTTAGAATGAGGAATTTAAAAAGAGACAACGTATATCCTTCTTTCTCACTTTTGTTTTAACAAAATTGTTCGCGGCCAGATTCTGTCATTAATAGGTTGCAGATATTTATACAAAACACTTAACTGAATATTTTGCATATTTTACATAAATTGCATGTTTATAGATAGCAATCTCAACCTTTTTATTTTACTTTTTATTAACTGTTTAACAAACCACGATCGACTGCTCAAACTGTCTGATAATTAATATTCAGTTAAGTGTTTTGCATAAATATCCGCAGTCTAATTATTAGTCTAGCCTCAAGTAGAAATTCTATATCAGAATCTGATCACGAATGATTTTGTTAAAATCCTACGAGAGAGAAAAATATATATCCATTTTCTCTGTACATAAATTGTTACGCTTTAACTTATACTGTTTCACTCTATAATATTAATTAAGATTATAAATACGGTAACTATACGTCCTTTATTGTAAAGGACACCTTTATTGTAAGGACTTTATTTCAGATAGCTATCCTTTAGATTTAGATTTATTTTTTTAAACTCAATTTTATCCTTTATCTTAATAACATTACAGAAAATTCCTTATAATTAAAATTCTAATGTCTAATGTCTCACTAATGAGCGAGTTCATGAAAACAACTAACAAATTTAGTTTTATGCAACGGCTACACAAGGTGCGTCATCAAAACCCGGACAAATTTCAATTTAAATTTTTCGCTATATTGTGCCTCCAAAGGTTGTTGTTGGCGTCCGAGAAAACCTGATGCTTCTAGTAAACATATTCTCAAAATGGCCGCAATGTTGAAACCAAATGCGGAGTATAATCAAAGAACCGCGATCATCGAAGGCCTTCGCGCTGGACGCTCAGCAACGGAAATAATTCGATTCCTTGGATACCCGAGATCAATCGTTTATGATGTTGTGGCAAAATATACGGCTTTAGAACAGTCCAATGAAGATTTCAGTATGCCAGCGAGGAAGAGTCACTCGAAAGAACACATCGCGAAGACCCCCCCGCAGTCGTTGAAAGGGTCTGATTTCGGATGACCCAGGGCAATTGTTGCGAAAATTAGCATCAATTGTTGGTGTAAGCGAGTCAACAATGCGTCGAATTATCGAGGAGGACCTTCGATACAAATCGTACACATTAAAGATACGATAGATGCTCTCTGAGGCTGCCAGGACAAGCCGAGTTGCTCGCCTCGGCTCCCATTCTGACTTTCCAACAGCCCAGAGTTAAATCCCTTGGACTACTACGTATGGAGCGTAGTTGAAAGGGTAACAAACAAGTCTCGGCATCCCAATGTGACGTCATTAAGGACCGTTATTGAGGCAACATTCGTCGGCATGGACAACGTTACATTACAGCGTGCGTGCGAACGCTTTAGACCGAGAATAGAGGCCGTCATTCAAGCTAATGGGGGATATATCGAATAATTGTACTCTAGAGGGATCCCCCAAATGCCATGGAAAGGATTTTTTGAAATATTTAATTTTTCATTAAAAATATTTTGTTTAAAGAAATTGGTCGATTTGTACGGATTTTGATGACGCACTCTGTATACGTATATTAGCTGAAACAGAACAAAGTTACAATAACATCGGAATAATCATTTTGATGTTGTAATGACTTGTACTTTACTTGGGAGTTATTTCAAATATACAAGAAATTTTCAGAAATGCACAGAATAAAGTCCTAAAATTTTCAGATTGTTCTTTATTTTCTCTAAGAAAAAATGATCTATATCAGAGTTTAGTCACGAATAATAATTTTGTCAAAATTCTACGAGAGAAAGATACATTTTCCTTATTCTTATTTCCTATTTTCCTTATACTACCTCATTTTAACTTATTCTCCGAAATAACTAGTTGCTTAAATTGCCCGCAATATTGAGAAAAGTGGCTTCCGATTTTGCCTACCAGAATATTTCTTACCACCAATGAGCAACTTGATGGCAAGAATTCCCTCTTATAAATAGATTGTAGCAATTTTTATAGCAACTGAAGAGAAACTTGTACCTATTTCCTTTCTCATAATTAGAAGCTTGACTATCTAGGTTGTTTCACTCGCGATAACTTTAATTAAGATTATAGAGTAAGACAGTATAAATTAAAGTAAAACAGTCTATATACAGGGCGAATTATATATATTTTTCTCTCTCGCAAGATTGTGACAAAATCGCTCGTATCAGATTGATATAAGGTCTCTAGCCTCAGGCATTACCGATCAAGAATCGACGTGATTTTTCTTCTAACGAGCTAACAAGTAGAGACCAGTGACATTAAGATGATCGTTGCTGGACAAAAAATCTAACAACGTCTGAATAACGGATCGCTCGCGGACAAAGAAGCCGGCTTGAGCATTTATCTTCTTATTAGTAAATAAGTTTCTAATTCGATTTAAAGACTTGATACAGACGAGAGTAAACAAAGTTGAGAGAGTTTAACCGCTGAGATAATAATAATTTGCTTTAATAGAGATCGTTATCTGAGTGAATAAATATTACAAAAATAACGGAGTAGAAGAGGGGGGGAGAGAGAGAGAGAGAGAGAAAGAGAGAGAGAGAGAGAGAGAACATAGAAGATATGTAACGCAACGATTTGAGATTAGATTAAAGAAGGAAAGTTCAAATTAATCGGATTTATGGTTCTCGTGTCAGAAAAAAAGGCCAAAGTTATTTACGTGTGACTTGGGAAATAAGAAGCTGATAGTCGTCGCGAAATATGTCGTGTCGCAACCGTGATATTGGTAGTTGACAAATAATAGGTTTGTTTTTTATTGCTGCACTTTCTGAATTGGTACACACAGTGAACAACAAATATATTTCACTTCAAATATATTTCACTTTTTTATTGCATTCGGTTCAGAGCACAGCAATAAAAAACAGACCTAATATCAATGGACCAATCGAGGAATTGATATTTTCCAGCGGCAGTGCGCCGTTGACTGTTTCTGGCAAAGGATGATCGTTTCTGACAGACCGGGGCTTTTACGCACGAGCGGCGATCGACGTTATCGCTGAAGCGATACGTTGTCTCTCGCTCGACTCGGTTCCCAGGAAAATCCCTGACGGGGGATTCAGGGATCGCATATCTGCGATGGTTTATTCATCGGGCAAATTTTGAATTTTTGCGCACTTAGATGTTATATCTAGAAGATTTTCTTCGAAAAACCTTGATGTAAATCCCATGACGATCGGAAACGTACGTCATTCCGGATATTTGTCAGCGTGCGTATTTGCGCGATAGTGCGTACAATATTGTACAATTGCGTCTGAAGTTGAAATCAAAGCGATGACTGGAAAAAAAGATCTTTTTAGAAAAAGCTTTGTTGCGCGCGATTCTAATGGAGATGAGATGATAATTCCTACGTTTTTTTCTCCGAAAGATTTCGTAAGAAAAAATTATAACTCAACGTATATATTTAAATTGAACACATTAGTAAGTGGAAATCGACTGAGAAATGTTCGGATGATCTTCTTAGTTTATTAAAGTACTATTCTGAAATGTCCTTAGCTTAGATTTAACTTTTTTCAGTTTATTATGAAAGAATAGAAATGTAAAGAAAATGTGATCTTTCTTTATTACAATAATTTTTATTGTACAGGGACTTTTCTATAACGCAGGAAAATGTGAATCAATATTTTATATAGCTAAAAGTACAAACTAATAGTCAAACTAAATCAGAGATATACAAATATAAATTAGATATATGATCCAAGATATAAGAATTAAACTTATCTTTTGTGTAAATTAAAAGAACATTAATATCGTAATTACGATATCCGATTATGATTGTAAGAAGGAAAAGTTTATCGAATGTAATATTTAACTTTTACATGTTGCTCGTTATATCATGTTATATGTATTAATATTACAATAATACATATATATATTAGGTGTTGGAATTAATTCGTAGCATTTTTTAATGAAAGAATGTTATTTATTTCACATGAGCATTAAAAAATACATTAATGAAAGTACTTCCCATCACTTGTAAAACGCTACGAATTAATTCCAACACCTAATACATATGTATTGTAATAAAATGTCAAAATCTACAGTAATCTTCTTTAATATCTTTTTTAAATTATTAAATTGCACCCGATTGCACCTTTTCTTTGTACTTTTATATTTTTTATAGTCTTGCATTTTTTATTCTCCTTTTCTATTCAGTCTGTGAATTGCTTCATTTTAAATAATAAAAATGTAAGAAAATACAAGAAAAAAGTTAAGTTTAACAAATCTTTTTAATTTTTTAAATGACAATATTATATAGTTGAGCATGTCGAAATCAAGATATCTCGAATTTATTGCTAAGTTTTATCATTTTATCTTAAAAGATGCCTGAAGAGAATCGTTAAAAACGATCATACGCAAGCGAGAGAAAGGAAAGACGCTTGCCTTCCTAAATTTTGACAATTAGAAACAAATTAAATTATAAAAATCATTTTTATGATAAAGATTATAAAATTTATCCTCACATAAAGTTTATTAAGATGCTTACATTAAAATCAGTCTTCGCTGAAAATCCTCGAAAGTATTTTAATCAATTTTGTGTAAAGATAAATTTTAACAATCCCCTAATTGAATATACTTATACAGTTGCAGAAAATTTATTACCTGCTGATGGAGTTGAATATATAATAGATATTAATGCGAACAAAATCGGAGTTTGTTAAATAAACGCAGTTTTTATCAAAATCGCAAAATATTTTATTTTGTTGTTTCTATCACCGCGCAATTCCTCGAGACTTCTAAACCCACATCAGTTTCCAAATCCTATTAGCGATTAGTTGGGCATCGTAGTTTTCGAGCAGCTATAAAAACTTATCTGGCATCAGGTCGTGATAATGAGCGGAACGGAAGTTTCAGTTAAAAGTATGTCATCGTAATGTGTGAAAGACGATAATAATATTAGTTGCGTTAATGAAAGTGATTATGTTTGTTGAAAACTTAATTGGTCATATCAACGAACGTCATTATTATCTCCGTGTGAATGTTAATGCGAGATAAATCGTTCGATTCTTAATATATGAAAAGAAATAACGTCGGCAAAGTCGTAAATTGAGATTTATTATAATTCAGAGATAATGACAAAAATAGGAGCAAATAACATTACAGCATTTATTTCTGAGAAGTGTAAAAATATCGTGGCATTAAGAAACGGAGTCTGATGCAAGCTTCTGCCGGATATTTATCTTTTTCTTTTTAACCATGGCTTGTATAGTGTCGCTAAAATGTTCACGACTACAATTGTACATTCTTTATATCTAAATTTTTAATGAAAATATAAAAAAGACCGAAGAGGTTACGATACATTAATGTCTGTTTCTATCAGATATAAATTAACTTTAATTTCGATTCAACTCATTTTTCATCTTTTTCTAATTTTTAAAACTAGAAAAAAAGATAAAGTTGAGCCGAAATTGAAAATTAATCTACATTAGCGGAAACAAGCATAAATATATTTCATGTGTTATAGGACATTTTTATTGTCTGACTATTCCCTTTCGTAAATAATATCCGAAACACATGTCCTTTTGATTTTATATAATTTTTATATAATATTTAAAGACCATTCTACCCATTGTTAGATAGATTAGATATCAAAGAAGCAATGATAACCAAATTTCTCAAGTTAAATAACATTTTGTTATTTTTAACTTCTATGTGTGTCAAAATGTAAATCAATCATATTGTGCATTTAAAAATAAACTAAATTTGTGTCAAATTTAATACATGTTCTTGAGTTTAATTGTTTAACTCCATTGTTTCAGTCAAATAAATGATATAATGGATAGGAGCAGATTAGATTTATAGAAATGATTAAAAATAACTTTAATTGGGTATAATTTTAACAGTACGAATTTTATAGTATATAACGTGTACATTTGTAATGAACAAAATATATCTAAGAACTCCAATTAAATGTTTAATTTAAATTCAATAATTCGAACATAAAACATCCAATAAACATTTGTTACATTAGATAGTCTGAGAAGTTTATTAACCCTAATTGATGTTCGCGGGTCCGGTAGATCCAAACATTTTTTTCAATTATGTTGTTAAAAATTATTCATAACAAATTTCTGATAAATGTTATAACAAATGTTATACTATTCATTATAAATTTGTTCAACATATTGTTCGTAGCCTTGCATAATTTTAAGTGCGATTTTATTCTTTAGATTTTGACTTTCAAAATGAAAAAAAAAAAACATTCAGTCACATATTAACTAAGCATTAACGTACATAGGACCTGTAAAAAAATTTCGGAATGAATACCAATTGAGATTAAAATTATATCCTGTAAAACAGGTTCCAGGAAGATTTTAGGAGATAATATCGCCAAGTGTACGGTCCTGGAAGCAGTATATGTGTAGTCGAAAGCGACGTTCCAACCGCGCATGTGAACGAGGAGCCGCGCGGGCGCGTGTGCTCCGTCTTGTCTTGATCCTCTCGGATCTTTTTTTCTCCGGTGGACGTCGTTGATCCGGACGCAATATTTTCGTTCGTCGTCTTTGGCCTAGCCTATTATTTTATTGCACGTGCGCGTCCAAAATTACACGTCGCGACTTTAAGCGTGAGCAAGGCGCATGAGTACCATGTGCGGGCTTTGACCGTTGCAGTTTTCGTTTCGCTGTGATTGCATTGACCCGACCGGTGGTGTCTGCCGCCGACGCACATTGCACCAAACGTTTCCGGCTTCCGTGGGCACGTAAACTTCGGCACGTGTGCATATCGTCGGTGCGTGCGTATTATAGTACAACGCGACGCACGCGCGACGGAACCGACCGACCGACCGACGGCGATGTCGACGACGAAGTGACATCGAGAAGTCGCGTCGACGGATTTTCGGAGCTTGAAACGAATCGCGTTGGATCAAGTGCGTCGTGCGCGAAACGCATCTTCACCGATACCAGATTCTCTCTCGTCGTGGGTAAATTTCTTCGCACAACCGACCGAGGTATCTGGACCACTCTCCGCGTAACAATCGATACCGCGTCGCTCGATTTCCGTGACCTTACCGGGAAATTGAGATAGCACGCCTAGGGTTATTAGTCATACCTTTTTAAGAGTACATGTACTCTTTTTAAGGTCGTAAAATAACTTGTAGTCATTAGTTAAAATTTTACTATTTATAAAATTATATTAATAAGAATTGTTAATAATAATTGTATTCTAGAAATTTTTTTTTTATTTTATTATAAATATCTACATTTAACATATAAAAAAATTACATCATTTTCTTCTGTCCTCAGATCGTTATCTTTTTTTAAAAAGTGTACACATGACTCTTTTTTGTGATTCAGATATGGTAACCCTAAGCATGCCAAAAATATCGAGCCGCGTTCGCTCAGAGCTCTTTCTTGAATTTATCGCTCTGTAGTCTACACGCATATCCATGTCTCCGATTTCGTGGATATATGTTTAATTTTGTAACGCTAAACACATCGTGCATTAAGTGAAGACTTTATTGCAACAATGGACTAACCTACAACGTAACCAAATTTAATTTCTTCTTGTAATATTCTTCATTTATAACCTGCAATTTATAAACTCTTGTGCCAAAATATGAGACTTTTCATAGCAATATGTAAATAAATGTATTTTTCCATCATATTAATTTCGGAATTTATTTTCTTCATTTTTACAAAATATGGATTTATTCGTCCATTATTGCCGTAAGATCTTCAATTATTATAAGAGAAGATAAATTTTCGAAAATGTCTTTCAATTATGCTCTTAATTATGTTTAGAGTACCGTATAATGTACTTTTTTCATATCCATTTATAATATAATGTGCAGAAGTTGAACTTAAGATTTTAATAAATCACATGAGAATTTAACATCGTATTCGAAATTTTAAAAAGCAGAGAATAGTATATCCAAAATTATTAGCTTTAATATACTGTATCATTTTAATCAAAAAAACAAGTAGGATCAAAATTTCCTGTCGTGATCATTTAAAGATTAATAGAGCAAAATATCTCTTCGTCTAAATCCAGATTAGAATAAAAGCTTGCTTCATAATAATGTGTAAATAAAATTCATATTTCTGCAAAATAAAAGCTATTTAAACATCAAAGGTTTATTTTATTTCATATTTCAATCTTTTTAAATTAATTTCTATACAACTAATTTAAATAAAATTTAATTTTTATAAAGTCATCCACGAACTCAATATTTTGCAAATTTTTCTTGGTAAAGTTTTCAAACTTATATATAATACATTCCTCTATCTTTGGAGAATAAGAGTAAGAATTTATTGGCATTGTGAGTACAATAAACTGAACAATAATAAGCAGTAATAAGCTAAGAAAATAACTGCTGTAAACTAAAGAGAAATATTTAAGCTAATTTTCAATCGAGATTGTTGATGTTAATTAATAATTCATTAATAATTCATTGCAGAAATTGGAGCTTGCATCATGGAGAACCTAACCAAAATTTTCAGTGTCGCGCCTGATTAATACTAATGCTATATCCCTCAAAAAAACTATCGGGAACAATTGATGCAGAGGGAACAACGCATACTTTTCTCACATTATTCCACCGGGTATAATAATGGAAAATTGGAGATTGCACCGCGATTTTTACACTAAGTATACATGAGTCACGCAACTATGGATATACGTTGATACTGACGAATATCGTTTAAAGATTCTGAAAATTTCAATCAACAAAGACGCATTAATCACGCACGATTTCACCGTAAGTAGAAATCACGTCTTCTGTGTAGCATGCATCGATTCTAAGAAAGTCAGTAGCGTTTTCGAGTGAACGTTATTTTGAAGAAATTACATTTCACGAAAACTTTTGAATATATAAAAATGTACGCTGGATATTTTCAATCCAGTATCGATGTATGTATTTTAATTTAGAATTAAATTCAAATTCAAATTTTCTGGATATTAAAATAATTATCAAGATATTATTAAGTATAGGTTAAATAAATATTATAATACCTTATCAATAATAAAAAATGAACTAATTTAATTTCATAAAAAAATCGTCAAAATCGTCATAATTAAAAAGAATGGTTAAAAAAAATTGTCAAAATTGTAATAACTAAAGAGAGTAATTTTTTTTAAAGATTGTGAAATAAAAATGATTTGATTTTTTGTTATGGAATGTATTATTTTTTATCGTAATAAATGTATTATTTGATTAATCAATATATTATATATATTTCTGTTAAGTTAAAAAATAGTTTTTTTCTTTTTCTAAGAAACTTCATTTTTTATCTTTGAAGTAAAAAGACCGATATAGTAATTTTTAAAACAACAAATTTTCTTTAGATTATATCGAATTTTATTTGTGGAGTGTTTTTTTTGTCAATTTTTTAAAATTTGATTCATATTGTTTTATATAAATATAAAAGCGATTTCAAATTTGAAAACCATTAGATGATTTATTGGCATACTTACATCCTGTTTCGTGAGAGCCAAGTTTATATGCTCCCGAAATTCGATTGTTTGGATCCAAAACGCTACAGATTTTTATCGTTTATATATGATCTTATCTCTTGTAATCATTAATTGATATTTTCATTGTTGGCATTGCTCGTTGATACTACGTACTTTCCAGCACGATCATGCATTCGATCATAATATTACTATCGACATTGGTGGCCTTCATCGCCGCAGAGAGCATTTTAATGACAGAGGTCTTTGTCATTCCCATCAGACCCGAGATTTTTGATTGGAATACAGATGGTAAAAGATATATTTAATTTATTCTAATTTTTTTTAACAAAAAAAGTACTTTACTGTTCCCGGTATCATAGCTATATGTATATTAAGAACCTCACTATTAATAAACATCTTAAGAGATGAAAGAAAAAAGCAAAGAAAAAGCAAAGAAAAAAATAAAAGAAAAAATATATTATGTTCTATTCTCATATGTACAAAATTATTATCAAATTAAGATAAAAGATAAAATAATTAAAAAGATTTTCCCCGATTTTATTTCCTAGATTTTCTGTATATTATATTTTATTACAGCTCGGAGTACTATTTCTATAAAAAAATATTTTCATCAAATTTTTATAAAGTCATAAAAGACAATCATAAAAATTTTATTAGAATTTTATTCAGTGCTAAGTAATTATTTTGAAACGAACCTTATTTAAAATAAGGAATAATGTCAGGCAGCTATAATTATCTTACGTGGATACCCGTTAACCCACAATATGAAATTAAACTATGTCTTCGTACGTCATCCGTAACACGACGCGAATAGCAATTACTTGTCGAACTGTCGTAAACGTTCCGCTGACCTTACAGTCAATATTGTCGCATGGTACTTTCTAATTCGACGCTTCTAAACAATTTTCGAATGATACGAGAAACGAATTGTTAAAATTATCCTGCCTCATATACCTATAATATTGTATTTTTCAGATTAGATGAAATTTTCTGTTAATAAATCTTTGGACATTTCAACTTTTTAAAAAAGCATTTTCGAGCATAAGTTTATATAAACTTTTTTCATTTACTCAACTTCTTTATCACTAGTTGCGTTCAGCAGAGAAAATTAATCAGTTAGCGCTTAGTGATTTCTTGATTTCCACTGTATAAGTTTGATCCCGACCTTTACGAACATCGTGTGTAACTTTTTATTTTATTTTTCACCGTTTTTGCTTTTTTTTATTAACATTAAAAACTGCATATCTCGTTAATTTTATTTTGTCTGCCATTTTATAGTCTTATTTTTTAATCCTTTATTTTATATATATATTTATTTATTTTTAATTTTTCACTTTTCTCTTTTGCAATTTTTTAAAAAGTTTTATTAAAATATTTATATTCATCTTTTATTTCATAATTTTTCTATTATCTTTTAAATATTATATATTTTATATATTTCTATGCATTTATTATTATGTATTTTTTCTGTATTTCTTATAAATAATTATTCTGTTATTTTCTATCACGGATATTTATATGTGATTTTATTTCAGGACATTCCGATCAATTTTCGTATCAACCGTCCTTGCTAAACGCCCCCGATCTCCCGTCATGGATACATTACACCTACAGCAAGAAGGATCATCACGGCTTTTTATATGGCGTCGCACCCAAAGATCAAAAGTATTTTCAGGTGATACACAATCACTGTACTATCAGTTTACAACTGACAATATTTAACTGAGATAATTTTAGCTGGAGATCGTGGGGTTGAATAAACATACTTACGAAACCCGTTACAAAGTGCTTGATATGAACGTACTTGAAAGAGAAAATCTGACAAAGTATGAAGTATATCTAAAAATTGACAATCTCAATGTTGAGGACATGTTCAATCAAAATCGCACTCAAAAGCTCCTCGATATATTCAGGTTGGTTGCGTAAATTTCTTATAATTTTCAATCTCGTAGTTACAGCGTTCTTATCGATAATGTATGTACGTCAGTCTATCATTTCCTTTTAAAGCGTATAAACAGAGGAATTTTTCGATATAATATATGTAACAGGTTTCTCAGAAATCAAATTTAATTTAACTTCATAAAATAAAAAAATCGAGAAAACTAATGATAATTCTTCCATCTTTAAAATTATGAAATTTATATAAATAGTGAAATCAGTTTTGTTTCTCAGAAACTATATCATTAATTAATAGTAATTAGATAATAAATGATGCCGACAATAAACATATTGAAATTTAACTGCAGGAAAAAGCTATGGAAAGGCGCTGCGGACTTATACGTCACTTTTTTGGCATCTGCAATCGAGCTCGGAGCTCGTTTACCCCTGAAGCCCAGCGAAGGTGAAGGGTGAGTCATATTTTTAAATTGTCCTCTATCCAATTCAATTTAATCCTTATTGTTAGACCCGGTGAAATTCGCTATAAGACTTAGGATAGCTAAAATTCCAACTATGACTTTTGCTTATTTCGATTTATATTGTTTCGTTCCAACTGTCAAATTATACAAGCAAATAACATTCTTAAGTAATGACTGCGTTAAAAGTAAAAAAAACTATTATATATAGCAAAAGAAACTAAAGATAAGAACATTGTATAAAGAATCTTACAATAGTTGGAAAACTATTTTTCTGAAACGTAATCAATCATAAGCTGTGTATATAAAACATAGCATTAAAAAAATAATTAATAAAACATACATTTTATTTTTACATTAATATTATAAAAAATAACATAAGTGATGATTTCTTTAAATGAATTAATTCTTTTTTGATTACACAATCAGTGTCAATTTGATAAAAACGTATTATATGATAAAGAAACTGAGAATTGGGATGAGAATAATGTCATGTCACGACGAGATTATACAGCTTCTCTGATATCACTGATGTACTAATCATTTGATCAACCGCAAACAGAATGAATTCGACGATTGTTTTTGTATTTAAATATTGTTATTTTCTATATTGTGCTATCGTTTATATGCCCCCGATGGGAAGATAGGTTTTCTTATTTGGATATGTTTAATCTAATTATAAATGTGGCCGACAAGTTTAAGAAAAAGTCATTAAATCATTAAGAAATAGCGCAGTCACGCGTATTATTTTTCACTTTCGTCTGATGTTTTATTCATAATTCTGTATAAATATTAAGCATTCTATTATTTTAAAGTATTTTCAATAATATGACAATTCAGATTCACTAAACTGAAGCGAATGATGGAGCGAGTAACGTCGATCAAGATTTGTTTTGTCGCATGAGCTTCGTGCATATGATGCATATTAATAAATATTCTCACGTTTCAATCACCTAACGTGACGAAGAGTATTGTACGAATCACTTTGAATCGCAATTAATGATTTTCATCGATTACATCATCGCGATTAGACGACGCTGTTTCTCTCGTGGATTCTTATCGTGACGTAATCTTAATTGATAAATATCGCTTTTTCGCATAAAGATGCTATCATTTCCCATAGAATCCGCGATCCATTGAATGACGGCACAGTTACTCACACATTTCCTGGAATAAGCCTTTGATTACGTAGAACCAATGGACTTTCCATTGAATGTTCGTAATCATTACAATGCACAGTTCGTTGTGACTCCCTTAAGATTCTGATTCTATGGATCAACGATCACAATTTATCGCGGTACTTCTACACGATACTTCCCGCACGTAAACGAGTGATAACGTGATTTATCTTTTCGCTTTCACGTCTATCATGCTCATTGCAAGAAAACACTTGCGTTTCTAAAATGAAGTGGGTTTTCTATAATCGACGATTACGCCACACATTATCGATACAGACTGATATTTTTAATGATGAGAAGATTCAGGACGATGATAAGCGAGAAAAATAAGGGATATTACGAGCGAAGTTGTAGCGGAAGTAATTTGCAAAAAACAAACTATATAACTAATGTAATATTTTGAAATGCGCGTGTTTATAATTTAACTGTTCGCAATCCTATAGCTAGAATTGACATAATGCCTTGTAGTAATAGTCTAAATATTTGAATCAGTATATAATTAATAAATTTTATTTTTAGACTCTCCCTCTAATTAATAATTCTTATAAATAAATGCTTCTTAATTACATTAATAATAAAAATTCTTTGATCCACGGAAAGAACAATTTTGCTGAAGTATCTAGAAATTATCTTTTTAAAGGTAAATAAAAGAACTGTTAAGAGTACGCGCTCCTCGAAAAAAAAACTGTTGTGCCAAATTAAAAAGTAAAACTCAAGTACTGTTTTTTAATTATATGATAAAATCTAATTGTGGTATGTATCTTTTGTATTTTTATTGAAGGGTCTTTCTTCAATCCAAATGTGGTAATAGCTTTAATTCTTCAGAAAATTATTGTACAAAATTGCTTTACTTCATTCAATTCAGTCTAAAAATTTAGATACAGATCAGAAAATGATTTTGTTGAACCATCAAAGTAATTATGTAAGACGCTCAAGCATTGAGCAATGCTGTATAAAGTTTTGACGTTCTGACAATTAGTTCGAACTTCCTGTGTAATTATTTTAATGGTCAGCAAAATTATTCTCAGATCTGTATCTAGCTTTAGATATGTCAACAAAACCGTCATTTCCGTGTATTATATTTGATTAAATTAATATATTATATGTAAGTGGCCTTGATGCTTAGTGATAATAGTCCTTAAAGTTCCCGAATCAGTGTATGATTAATGATTATAATAAAAACATTATATTTTTAAAATCTCCATAGATTCCTTCAATTAATAAAAACTCTAAAAATCAATATTCTGTCGATTAAATTGGATCGAGGATAAGATATTTCATCTTCGCTGGTTTATAAGACATTGGATCGCAAAGAATTTAATTACGAAATCTCAGTAGGTAGAATCTTGGGACTGGTATTCTATCTATATTTTACGCTCATTCTTGTGAAGGAAAACGATCTCATGCACGCGGAATGATGAGACAAGCCATTTGCGGTGTGGCTGTTATTGAAGCGCGGCGTAGTGTAGGCTGATTTCCTTCCGGTGCAACAATATGTGACATAAAAACAACGTATTTATACGACGGTGGCGTATCGCATCAAAAGAAATTCAAATGTTATGAAACCATTGTTGCATCAACATAATACAGGATGTGACGCGAGATATCAGAGCGAAAAAGGAAAGAGATACCGCACAATTTCCGATGTAGATTTATGTTTGGGTAAATACATTGAGGCAGGACAAGAAATAATAGTATTTCGTAACGAGACATCGATTTATTGTGAAGCAGTTCAAAGTCATGCTTAAGCGTACTTTCCGGCAACGAAGTTGGAAACAATGGTTTTTATCACAGAGAACAGGATTAATTAATAATATTGACTAAGTGTGTTTTGCTGTTTTAATGTCGTCAGATTATATATTCGTTGCTCTCGATTTTCTGATTCATCACATGTGATTCATTGCATGCGATTGAAGTAAAATCAAATTGTTCATTATTAAACGACATGAGTCAACTTTTTTTACAAATCAGCTCTATTCTTCGGAAAAGATATCCTTGCTTTGAAAGAGTTTCATGTTAAATATAAGAATAACGTACATACATGACTTGTAGATATGTATAGCATGACTAAGATTATCCAGTGTTTTATTCATAGCAAGTTGCATAAAATAAGTCATTTGAGAATAAGAAAAATTGCGAGAATTTCTCTTTTTTTATTTATCTATCCAGTCTCCTTCTTTATGACGTATATTTTGCTTTTTGCGCAACGATTGACACAATCGTCCGGAAGCAAACTTTTGCTTCTCGCCTGCTGAAACTTCGCAGCGGGATCGCATCTGTAACGCGACTGCGCTCTCGCTTAGCTATAGCGTATCACGTTTGTATCACCGTTATGCCCGTGTCACACTACACGCAAAAAAATATTTTGCTGCTCCAGTTAGAATTATCGCTGTTTTTCGTATCTGATAGAAAATTATGTATCATACGCATAGAATTTATAACACAAATCTAAATTCATCTATATGATTAGATGCAATACAATTGGATTTGCAATCCAATGTCGCAGTACTTGCTAAAAATTTATCTATTTTAACTAATTTTTCGTACTTAGATAATTTTGGTTGTAACTGCAAGATCACTTTTTTGAGTGTACGCATTGGAGACTGAGGATTGCGAATTGAGGATTAGAATTCAGCCAATTACAACGAAACGGATTAAAATTAAAACTACTTAATTGGTAGAATTCTAATCCTTAATTTGCAATCTTCAATGTGTAGTATGACACGAACGTTACAGTTATTATCGAAAAAACGTGACGAAAATACCGCAATAATAATAATCATAAAATTACAGGTCGTTCCTATAAATTAATAATTATTATTCTGATATTGCTGCGCGTTCGACGAATTTGGATAATTGTAGAGTTACCTTTTATGTCTCGACGTAACACCTACGTATTTTTCACGTTAATACGTGAATCACCATGTATTGTCATCGCACTTTGTATTCACGTCGAAGGTTTAAATGTATGATCAGCAAAAGATCAGAATTGTTACATCTAAAATGAGACGAGTAGGGGTAATTAATCTCACAGCGAGATTTCTAATTCTAAAAATAAGTTAAACCAAGATTAAAGTTAATTTACATTGGAAAAACAAATATAAGATTCGGTTCCACCAATGTAAGATTAACTTTAATCTCGATTCAATTTACTCTTTATCTTTTTCTAATTATAAGAGTATGAATTCTTAGAATTAGAAAAAAATAAACAGTAAGTTAAGGCTTAAGTACGTAATGATACCGTAAAGACATCAGAAATACATTCGACTTCGCGATAATCCAGTTAGATAGACAGAAGGAATAAAACGAACATCTGAACTTTTCAGGGAAGATTCTTGTCCAGTCTCTCTAAGTCTTTTATTATCAAGATTTCTCAGAAGTCTTATTCGACACTGAGTCATATCATAACGCAACGGAGTAAAAATTCGAAATCGCGCCCACGATCGCAAGACAAGAGAGAGAGAGAGAGAGAGAGAGAGAGAGAGAGAGAGAGAGAGAGAGAGAGAGAGAGAGAGAGAGAGAACAGCAATTAATCTTTCTCGCGACTAAAATAAATCGATTACACGCCGACCGATCGTACGTACTGTATATTGTCTAGTTGTCACTTTCAGACTTATTGCGTCGCACACGAAGTACGATGACACTAACAGTTTGCTAACGGCAATTATTCTCAACGTAAATGTGATGTTGTCGTCACGCTCTCGGAACACTCAACTGACTGACTGGCGGGGGTTTGTTTCCACGGATGATAAGGCTGCGCCTTAGGAGCCACTTCGACCTTAGATACGTATCAGTGTACCGTATCACTGCGTATCAGTGAAAGCCGTGAGTTCGCGAATCGCGAAATCGTTGGAGTTTGATCGGGCGCCACAACATTGGATCCTACGGATATTGGATTTTGTCTAATCAACTCTGGATTAACATGAATTTTCGAGTATCCGAATGGATACATAACATATTCATCGCAAATGAAATTATGATATTAGTTGGAGATGTAATTTCAAAATTTAAAAAGATAATTTAAATTGTTATATAAAATACAGTATGTTTCTTTTCAATTCGCAGATATGAAAAAAACAACTTTATTCGAACAGGAAAGAAGCTGGGCAAATAAAAGTTAATTTTACGTTTCTTGTATAGATATACTGACTGGTCATGCTGAACTAATATCACATATATTACTTGAAGCATACCATAATGATTAGTCTCGAAGGTTATTTGATCGATGGACAGTATTTGTAAAAGATATTGAATTTATAAATATGCGAGCTATGTAGATTGTAGGTTGTCACTTGCACGTAAGAAAACTCAATATCGTAAAGTAATAATTATATAATAATTATATAATTTTGGGTCAAACAGAAATTTGAAATCAATAGAATATATTAAATGAAATTACAATTAAAATTTCAAATTATAAATACATTGGAGATTTTTCTATATTATATTTGAAAGTAATACAGTAAGTTTGGCGACAATTTAAGTTTGGTGAATCTGGATTAAAAATTATTTCATTAAGAAGTAGATGTTTTTAAAAAAATAATTAAGATAAGACAATTTTCATTTAAATTACAAAATTGTATTATTATAGATATAAATAATATTGACCGTATTGCATTGTTTCATATATATGTATATATATCAAATTTATTTTTACAGAAATTTCAATCAATTCCAATTTTAGTCATTTAATTTTTGTAGAGACTACAGACCTGATACACTCTCAAATCTTTGCAGAACATAAATCATCATTACATTAAAAAGATGTCAAAATAGTAAAAGTCACTTTTTAATTAATATTGATTTATATTTAAAATGTTATTCTGACGTTTCTGTGACTTGCTTGGGAAGTATCATTAAGATATAATCTGTGCAAACAGAATTATAATTCAAGTGCGACTGATGAAAAATAATTGTTCTCTAAAGAATTAAAGCTACTGGAATATAGAGATCTTGTTTGAAATATAAAACGTTCGCATTAGAAAGAAAGGAAATAATAATAGCCATCCAAATGCGACGACATTGACCTATATCGAGAGTACAGCGTCAACAATTTACTAGACAATCATTTTCTGCGTTTATTGTTAATGCACGCTCGTATGGGCAAAAGTCCCACGCGCGCTACTTAAAAGAATCCTTGACGGGAATGACGCAAATACTGTGTGACATGGATATCGCGATATGATCCGCACGATAATCGAGTACAGGTTTTCTTCGTAATGTCGCGATTCTTTGACTCCGATGAATCTTTCTTGATCCTTGATCTTCAACCTACATCGATGTATTATATATCTCATTGCAAATTATACTTCTCCGATATATATTTCTCTTTGTCAAAAAGAAATATCCTTTTATTCAGAGTTGTCGTGAGACTGGGTAGTACCGTACCATTCTCGCAGGAATTGAACGAATTGCAAGAGGAAGTCAAACCGTTATGGAAAATGCCGTCATGTCCCAGAGACTTCAAGAGGACCAGCGTAGAAATACTTTTCCGAGAGGCTGAGTTCAGATTGGATTGGTGTTCCTTCAGATTAGTAAGTTATGATTGATGCTGTATGCGAAACTTCATTTGTTTAACATTGCATGTTCGAGAAGAATCTCTTTCTTATATATTCGACGTGAAAATTCATTGTCTACTTTGCTGTTTGTAACGTTCATTCACTTCACCATTTATCTTCCACAAAATTATGCAATGAATGCAATTATGTTATGCTAATATGTCAACACTATTACATTAATACATATTAATCTCCAATATGTTTATTTCATTAGTTTACGAATTTATACTTTGGGATAGTATTATAATATTTTGTTGAATAAAATACGATTTATCAATTGCTCCATGTCATAATTTTAACAAACATAACATTAAAGAGATAAAAAAATAATGATTTGAGGGTCTTTATAATGTTGTAATATCGGCAGCAATTTTTTTTAATTTTGTCAAAGATATGCGAAAATATCAATCTTTAATTTTAAAATGCATTTTGTTTCGATATGATTTTTCATTTTCGAGATATAGCAATTTGAAAATACTATTATGCATTTTGTTAATTTCATATTGCTTTTTTATTTAATAAAAAAACTTGCTTTTCACGTAATGCAGTATTAAGATGAAATAAAATGTCTTTTCCATGTATTGTACAGGAAAAGAGCTATTTTCAAATTACTCTTTTCTTATACGTAATATATGAAAAAGACATTTTATTCTAAATTTAGACAAAAATTTGCTGCCGGTATTGCTACATTATGAAAACCTCCAAAATGATCATTTTTGCATCTTCGATGCTATTTTTTCCAAAATTATAACGCGATAACCAAATTTAAAAAACAGATTCGTGTTCATAACAGGCAAAAATACAATCCAAACAGGTAAAATAATTCAATACAATATTTTATTGCAGACTAGTGTAATCTTTTGGTGGATTACGCGATTCCAAACACGTCATTGTATATTTCACTCAACCGTGTCGTCATCACATATCTCTTGTATTGTCAGTCGTTCTTTTTATAATTTAATAATAATTTATATTTACGGTTATTTCCACAGTCTCATCTCTCAATCGATCAATTTTCATATTCAATTTTACGTAAAATGTCAGTCGCGCAAATCACGTGCTACCTCTTTGTGATATCTCATTATCCAATATTGTCCTCGTCGTAATAAAAACAGTTGTAATAAAAAGACAATTTTTACAGCTAGAGGAAGATCAACAGAGTCTGCAACATGAGAGTGCCCGAAGGGGCCCCAGCGCGAATGTCGTGGATCTACCCTCTTCCGGCATCTCCGAGCACACAGAGTGGCGGTGGGCCCGTTCGACGAAAGCTAGCATACCCACTAGAAGTTATTTCAAGGAAATCGCTACCACGATTTTCATACCAGTTGTACTGCTTCTCGTGCTGGGCGCCTTACTTAGCACCGCTTTCTGTCTACATCACGAGAAAATGTAAGCACTTTGATACTTCTCATTGGAAAAAAAAACCAGTCAAAGCTGCTTTAAAATGATGATCATTTGCAGTTCAGAAAAATTATTTTTATCAATTTAATTTCCATATTTCTACCTTGCGTTAAAACTAGAATATTTATTTTATATTAATATGTATTTCTACTTCTTTTTTTTTTTACTTATCTCTACTTCCTTTTTTGTCTACTTATATCTATTTTTTATATCTCTAATAGATATCAGTCGACTTTTTTTTTATGTATTGACGACACGCATAAGAAATCGCGATATGAGATTCTGTGCTGTGGCTATAAGAATGTATGAGATAAAATATGCAAGTCTTGTGGGCTAGCTATACAAAATTATTATGAATTGTTTTAAAGAGATCAACAGAAGTAAAAATCATATATTAATGAGAATGGCACAAAATGTCAACAAATAAGTCTGTAAATGGTAATAAATTTAAACAAAGGAAAACATATACACTATATAATGTATTAATAAATTTTCGAATAAATTCAAAGTAAAATGAACACATCCTAAAGTGATGTATTACTAAATTTTACTAAATTTTTTAATACATTAAAAACAAGACGACATTGTACATTTTTGCTGTTAATACATAAATATCGTGAAATAAAGTGAAATGTAAAATATATACAGGGTGTTTCTTAAAAAGCGGACACTAATTACATAGCGCTAATCCTGATTTAAAATTGAGTCGAAATTTCCATTTTTTTTTTGCAGTGCTGTATGAAGCAGTTATTATCGAGTAAAGCTAATCCAATGGACGCCATCTTTTAAATGGACGCACGTTCGTGTGAGCCGCGTTATAGATTACATGAAAAATACAATCTTTTTGCTTACAAAGAATATTTAAAAAATTTTTTTTTGTAAATTCAAAACTCTGTAAGTCTCTTTTTACATAGAATTATTATCTTTTTATTATTCATACTTTTTAATTAATTTTCTCATCAAAAAGTTCTCCATATAATTATCTATCACAGATGACTATCTATTATTATTTAAAAAAATTCATTTCTTAAAAAGTTTCTACATAAAATGTAGACATATTAAAAAAATATAAAACAGAAAATAATAAAAACTTTTTCATTATCAACATTTGGAGGTTTGAATAAGCAGAAGGAATGAATTCTGTCTTATGAATTTACAAAAAAAGATTTCTTAAATAATTTGTAAGCAAAAAGATTATATTTTTTGTGTAATCTACAATTTGCTACGTTTTGACGAGAGTTTTCGTATCCCTTGTTGAAATTTTCCTGAAAGAAAATGCTTCTGACAGAAGGAATATGATTTTTAAAACAAATTTTTCGCATTATTATGATGCGTACAAAAAAAATAACTCGGGATTAATTAATAATTAATTTTTGATCAGGATTAGCGCTATATAATTAGTGTCCGCTTTTTAAGAAACATCTTGTATATCACATTGACAAAAAAAAAAGCCTGTCAGAAAACACACGTGTCATAAAGTGATATTCACGAAAGACCAAGAGGATATGCAAGAAATACGCGAGTGAATTTAATGCTGGCTTCAGTGCATGTGAACGGAAGTATTATCCAATTTATAATATATGTAATTACGCTAGTAATTATATTGAATGAAGAGCAAGTAGCTATTATTAAAAACACAGTTTTATATACAAAATAGCTGATCATTATCGAAGAATATTTCAATAACAGATTCAAAGCTGGTTTTTATTGAGCAAACCTTTGACGAGAGACTTAATTAGAAAGAATATATAATATGTTTAATTACCAGAATATTTAATATTAAAAGCTATTTCAATATTTTATAAAATTAAGAACCGGACATTTTGTCGTATACACTGGCACGTTCCAGTTTCTTTTTCTTACAGTCCGAAGCAATAAAAGCAAATGTTCAGGGTCGATTAATTTGCGACTGATGAGTCGCAAAGAGGCGGCACTATCTTTCGAGAGGCATGCAGTAAAAAGTATTAAAATTACATAGTCATCGGAATAATGTAATTTACATACGTGACACAAACACCAATTGCAGGCAAAATATAAACGTAGGATCAGGATTCTTGTATGTGCGATATAATCGATCCAATTATGATCTTATTATAGACTTTATGTGCGTCATTATGCTTATGTTACATACTATTTAGCACGTATACATATAAAACAAAATATGATTATTTCAGCTCGTTAAACTTCAAATTTATTTAGGCCCGAATCATTAATGATTAAACTGATAATGCACTGACAGAACAATTTATCATGTTATTCATAATTTTTAATACAAGGTATTTGTAAAAATTTATATACTTAATCCTTAGTACACGATTGAATTATTTATATCCTATGTATTTTTCTTCTTTGAAATACTAGAAGCATTTTAAATGATAATCTTTATCCTTTCCTTTTTTTAACACACAATTATATAAATAATTATAAAGATGTTAAAGATGTATGCAAGAATATACAATATATATTGTCACTTATTAAAAATACTTAATAATTTTTGTATACTTGAAAAAGTGATGAAAATTAAGACACGAATTATCGTGTGCAGTAAAAAACCAGAAAATCACCGTATGTACAAAAGATTAATTTCCAATCATTATCATAAATCTTTTCAATTTTTCATGAACTATCGTACATGCGCGCGCAATACAATTATTTGCTTTTTAAACTATTTAAAATAAATTTCACTCTGAAACATCATTTTTCAAGACTGGCTCAATTTTAATTCTTTACAGTTAGATTCCAAGAGAGAATTTAGAAAATATTATATTCTGTCGGTAGATTTTAATGTTCCCGAGAAAACAATGATTGTCTTCTAATGACTTCCGGCAATATTTAATTAGTTAGCTGTCAATAACATCGGTAATGTTCTGCGCGAGATGATGTCTCTCGCAGGAAACGGAAAAGAGAAAATAAGAAAAAAAGCACGTGAGAGAAATGAAAGAACACGAATGAATCGAGAAAAGAAGAAAAGAAAACGCAAATGGAATAATAATAAGAAAGAGAGAACAATAAAAAATGATAATAAAAAAAAAAAGAAAAAAATCGATTGATCAATATATGTTTTAAATCTAATTAATTCTCAATATTCTTAAATATATTATTAATAACACAATATTATTTAATAACACCGATATTGTACTGATGAGACATCGTATTTCGCTTAGAATTTAATGAAAGGAATTATCAATATAAATTTTGAATCTATCACATTTTATTAGTGACACTTTCCAGGTAGAAAAGTTCAGAGGTAGAAATAAATTTTAGAGATGCTCTTTAGATTGATGCCTTCTATCATTAGAATTAGTTATACAAAATGATTGGATATAACAGGGCAATAGGAATCAAGCACAATTCTTGTGCAAACCAATACGGTTAACAAAATAACTTTATTAATAAATAATCACTTACATGTTTTGGCTCACTTTTGAGCCATCCTCAGAGACAATATGATGTATAATTACAAAAAATTTTTTTACAAACTAATTTATTTCAGTGAGCCACCTATTAACGGAAACTAATATAAAAACGAACTCTAATAACAATCTAAAATGTATTAAAATTATTAAAAGGTAAATTTGTTGGAGGGGAGAAGCAAAAATGATTTATTGTAAAATAATAGAAAGTAGCTCACTAAAACAAAAATTCACCATATCGCAAACACTTAAATTCTATCGATTTAGTCAAAAATCAGTCTTTAACCATTCAACGAATCTAATTGATTTCAATTGCCCTGTTATATCCAACCATTTTGTATCATTAAGGAGTCTTTAGGAATTAATTTACATTTAGAATTAATTATACTTTCCAAAGCAGACAATTTATGTTTAGAAAACATTTAACCATTTTTATAGTGTATAAAAATATAAATAGATGTTATAAATATACGTTTATTAAATTGTCAACGTTCTTATAACGTTTATTAAATAGTTAATAATTTCAAACATTTATTTTTCACTTTATACACGATTTTTAATGTATATTAAACGTCTTTTGAACGTAGCTATGTTACTTGAGATGTATATTACACATTTTTCTTATTATACGTCTAAACAGAACATCTTGTATAAAGAGTATATCGACTATTCTTTTCTTACAATATTTATGCCTAGTCATGATGATGATGATGACAATGCAAAATCATGTGTCATCTGGTCTCTCTCTCTCTCTCTCTCTCTTTCTTTCTTTCGTTAGACGTCATGTTTGTCATACATGCGAACATTTTACCATTTTGGTTACCAAACTGTTGAATTTCTCATGTGCATATACACTTGCTACTGATGTGCAACCATGTGCAACGTACGTATCTACATGCGTGCGTAAGTACGTACGTACCTACGTGCGTGCACACATGCATACATGACGAACGGGTAAGTGACCGCGAGTGATCGCAAGTTTACGATCAACAGTCAGATGGTGTATGACGTGATCGAGATCGGAGTGACGCAATAGAATACGCTTATCGGTGTTTACACGGAAATAGATTGATGTGTCTGCGATCAACTCGATTTCCGCCGATCGATGTGATCACGCAACGCGTGCTAATTTTATATTCTGATCGATGTAAACACCAGCTGGGTTTTGTATTCTTGAATTAGCGTCTGGCCGCGCGTCTACTAAAATTTCCCACTATCACAGCTCTTGTCCACAATTATGATGTATCGAGCTCTTACGCAGCACTGCTTACGATGTCACTGCTTAAATAATATTACGTCATATCTCGAATTTACGTACACTAATTATGTAAAACAAAAAAATTTTATTGAACGTATGGACTCAAGTCAATAAAATCTTTTCAAATATCTTTTAATTTAAAAAAAAATTAAAAATCTTTTAGTAATGTAGGGGAAAGGAGGATAAGATGACGGAAAGGTAAGATAATGCATTGTCAATTTTTTAAAGATAATAATAGATGAAAAGCAGATGCTTAACTCATTAAAGGCTTTAGGTAATAATACACAATCTCAGGTTAATTCTACAATGTGCTTTTTATTTTCTGTTTCTTACCGTTTGTCTCTTGTCTTATTGACCAAAAAGATAAGAGACAAACAAGAAACAGGAAACAAAGAGCATTGTAGAATTAGCCTTACAGTTTGAATTCGACCCGAATACAAAAATAGATAATATATTAAGAAATGTATTTTGGATGCATTCACTTGTAATTTTGCAGTATTTGTATATAAGGAATGACATAATTATAGTAAATACTTTCATTTTTTAAATAAAATTGCAATATTGTATAACTAAAAGCGAATACAATAACATAATAATATTTTTTTATTTTTCGCATTACAATGGTTTTATTAATTAAATAAAAGTATACGGTAACTATGAGTAAGATGACGAATGTCGTATATAGATAAGATGATGCTCTGGAGATAGATTGTAGATTATGTATTCATATCGTGACCACGCATGACGTTTTCGCAACTCAATAAATAATTTGATGCTCATAGTTCAAATCTTTCTTCCCACAATACAATCAATGATTAATATAGACGTTACTATGAAAAGAAGAATTATATAATACATTCCTATATGTTACATAGTTTTTCATAATACCTTTATAATATCACAATCAAAAATTAATTTATATTTTGTAACTTTCACATTTGTCTCATATAAAATAACTACTTGGTTAAAAATAAGACTAATTATAAACCTTTTTCTATGTGATATAATTGTAATATCCAAGTTTAGTTCTAATGTTCTTTAATAATTTTATTTAAATCTTATTTTATTTTTGACTGCACCCAGTAAGTAGGTATATTTTATTAATAAGTTCATTATGTAATTACTACATACAGTACATATAATACATAAATATAATTATGTTAATGTTAACGTCTCAATCATTTTATTTTCATAAATTATATAAAGTTTTATTTTATTTATATTTTTCTCTAAAACACTTCTTAAAATATATTAAAACAATATAAACGTATCATAATAAATCTTTTTTTACTCATAAAAAGTATATTACGTAACTTAAATTGACTTTTCGTCATCTTATCCACTACTAAAGTCACCTTACTCATATATGGGGGCAAGATGACGAAATTGATATGTCCTTAAAAAAATTAAATTTTAAAGAATTGTAATTTATTTAATAACTTTATAATTTTTACAAATAATAACTATAGTGAACTCGAAAAAAAATAAATCAGTCACTTCATCACAGAAATTAGGATAAATCTTAAGATCGTCATCTTACTCTTCTTTCCCTTACATTATATTGAAAGTTTATCCGGAGAAACGCGTTCAATTGTAAAAAATATTAAAAAAATAATTACTTGACTAAAAATTGATTATTTGATATATTATTTCAATCGTAAAAAAAACAAAATATGATTAAGAGACAAAAAAAATCTTAAAAAACAATATGTTTTTCATATTCAATATTTTGCACAGTATTTATACTTCAGATATTATTTTATTTCACACTAAAACCTGTTCAATAAAAGATGTGGAATGGAGCGGGAATTTCTAATAATATCTACAAGTTCGTAAAATGACATAACGCTGCCTCAGATGAACGCTTCAATTGATGACCACAAAAGCGGCGTGGCCGGGTTTCACTACACCACTGTAAAAGGCGTGAAGTGCCCGGAAATGATGCTTACAATGGCTACAAAAGCCACTTTACAAAGTTACCGCATAAGTGCTACCATAAAATCTATCGGCTTTTCTATGCACTTACGAAAACGTGCTCTAACTGAAGATGTTCGTATTTTTATATTCTGCACGTATAAGATACATGTAAAATTGTTAAGAAAAATGTATCATTCAAAAGCTTCTGTATATTTTATTAAGAATTTATTAAGTACAAACAAATATTAACCCTCCATCAACAATGTGAAATTTTCAATCATAGTATCATAATCATAGTACAATCTTAATCATTCTTCTTCAATTTCGAGCACATTTCATGAATTATTATTATTATATGTATTATTATTATATGTATATGTCTGATATATCTCTATAAATGTTTATTTCACAATTGCATCAATAACAAATAGTATAATATAAAACACTGAAAGAGCTATTTTTAAAGAAAGAGGTATTTTTAAAGTCTATGTATTTTTAAAGAAGAGTAGTATTTTTAAAGAGAAGTATTTTTAAAGAAATCTTCATATATTTATTGAAATTAGCATTAAAAAGATATAAAAAGAATTCAAATTTATTTCTACAAAATTTTATAAATAGCTGACAGAACGACTTCTATTTGTCTTTGCAACGGAATAAACAACTGGATACTGGCGTCCTTATATAAACAATTTCATTATCAAGTTTTTTTAGAACTGAACCTCGCTACTCATTTTCTTAAAATTCACTATAAAAAAATTAACATATCCTAAAAGATCTCACATAGCCGCGATGGAGGATTAAATATAAAGTTATTAAGTACAGATACAAACAGTTTCTTTCAATTGTGCTACAGCATACAACTTCAATTGACTGATCTAATTTGGCGTATGTATCTCCAAATGTATTATAGTGATATTTTTGTCGCTTTTATCGGCCACTTTGCGAGACACTTTTAGTTTGGCACACAGCATGCAACTCGTTACTTTTGATGATACCGGTTAATCTATTATAATTAGACATTTTACGTCAAAGTATTTATCGTAAATATTTAGCGAAACCTCTTGAACCTTCCAAGAGTGCATTCAAACGATACACAAAATCGCATCTAATCTAATTGTCTAACGTCAATATTTTTTGCGACGGAGAGCAGTAAAACTGTTGAAGTAATTTATAAATAGTTTACATCAATATACGAGTTATGATAGTTGAGGAAATAAATATGAATCTATAATTGCCAAGTGTAATAAATTCATTATCGAACATCCGGTATGTAACAATTATAAATGCGGTTTAGTGATATAAACATTGTATGAATCGTAATATAATATTTACGTAAAATATTTTACATTTATTATATGTATACAAATGTAACAATTTCGACGAGTTTAGCTTCGATACTTGAAATTTCTACATTCTATGATGACGAAGATGCTAATTAGCGCGTTGAAAGCGCGTTACTTCCTCAGCAAGATCGCTGAATATTATGGCGGATTCGATATGGGTCCATAATTAGAAACGTATCGCGGTGCGCGATTAAACGAGATACGGTGGAACTTCGTTTACAGCTTTTAATTTGCTTGTTTATACTTCAAGAAATATAGATTTAACACCATGAATATTAAATATAATTTTTGTCTTGATGTTAATATCAACATAGATTTCGCATCATGGTCTTAAATCATAATGTTAAATTCACATCATGTTAGTGTTTATTAACACTAAGAGAGTAAGAATTCTATAAGCACCACATGATGTTAAAATCCACACCATATTGGTGTTTTATGTATCAACATTAATTATACGAGATGCCCCGGATTTTTCATACAAACTTTGACGGTATGATCTATGAGCTGAAATAAGAAAAAAATATATAAACTATTATATAGACATAGATCTTCAAACTTTATGAGCCATAATGCAAAATATAAAATGTGTACAAAACAAATTTATTTTTAAATTTGCATTTAAAATTGCCGTCCGCCCAAGTCAATATCATTTTTAATACAAGTTCCAAATCGATATAATTTTTAATTTATTATCTTTTTTTGCGAGAGTAGAGGCAACCTTCCTATATATGAAGACTTCACTCAAAAAAGATGATAAATTCAAAGTTACATCGATGTCAAGATTGTATTGACACGAACGGACAATTTGAAATGCAAATTTAGATAAAATTGTTTTTTTTTCTTTTATATTTTGGTTGTAACTTTTAATAAAAATATTTAAAGAACTTTTTTCTTGTTTCAGCTCATAACTTATAATATATAGTTAAATTCGTACGAAAAATTCGAGAGGAAGAGAGAGAGAGAGAGAGAGAGAGAGAACATTTGCATGGATATCGTTGATGTTAAACCTACATTCATATTTTTTAGACTGTGCGATACACGGTAATCGGCGCGTTTGCAGAGACCATGCCCAGCGCACGCTCGTACGCACTCGAGTGCGTGCGTGTCTTCGAGTATGTACATACATCGTGGGACGCGACAATTTTCATCGGCGTGTCGCGATAATAAGTCAATTACGTCGTGCTACACGTGACGATTGACGCAACGCTGACGCAGCCGCGTGCATTTCGCGTGGCCAAGACATCGGGAGTCGGCGGGATCTGTTTGAAGTCACGATCGACACGCATGCCGCACATTTCCGCGTTTTTTGTCAAATTGCTCGCGTTTCCCCGAGGGGAGCTCGACAAACCGTGCCGCGATCAAGGTAATTGCGCGGTTGATAATGCGGGCGCTGCGCAAACAGGAACAGGACTCGCGCGTCATAGGCGCGATATGACTCATTAAAAAGTTCTGGTGATTACATGAAAGAAGAGAGAGACAAAAATAGCCCGTAGAGAATCTATTCATGAATTCGAGCGGTAATGTCGTAGAAGCCTACCGGAAGAAATAACGAAAGGAATCCGGTTTTCGCCGAAATTATACGATAGTTTTATCAGCGGGCGATGCAATTTTGTTCGGTTTTTAGGACGTGATTTTTTTCTATTCTAATTGAATTTTTCCGATAAATATATAAACAAAAATTACGAGAGAATTGAATCAAATACGAAAAATTTTCTCATTTAAACATTTCCTTATTTGAATCTTCATAAATCTTGTATCAAAATTTTTACTTTACAGATATTTGACAGACATCGTAAACATTCATACAATTTAAAAGAATATAATTTATTAATTTAACATTACGTTAACAATAAATTAATGACGGATGTTTATGATATCTGGCAAAGTTCTATAAGTATTTATACAGTTTCTTCACTTTTTATCATATTATGCCTTATGTATGTTCGTAGCTCCAAGGCTTGCGACTATTGTGTTCTGACGTAAATGGTAATTAAAATACCAGTCGCTGCGGGAAAAATAGTATTGCTAGAGTCTCGTTATATATATAAGAATAAATTTTCGTTTTTAAAATACATAGTTTAATTTATGGATATAATTTATGAATTAATGCAAACTTTAATGCTAAATCGAGCAGACAAGATTTGCATTAACGATATTAATTGATCAATCGCTATTTGGACTTTGGAGGCATTTTTGTGATGAAAAACATGGATATTTATATTTTATTTTCCTAGGACGGATCCGGAGTCAGATGAATATTTCGATGAACTCTTTAATATTTTCCTTTTGAGAGAACAACCTGTCAGGTATGTTCTGTCGTTGTATAAATAATTTAAGATTATTTTAATCTACTAATTTTCGCAAAGTAACACCGTTACTACAAGATTTTATTAATTTCATGTGTTTGGTAAGTCGTAATATCGCCGATTAAAAAAAATTATCAACTAAGTTGAAATTTGTTTTCAATTAATTTTTCATTTTTTAACCTTTCCTATCGTATTTGCATGTTATATAATACTTCACACATTTAAACATGACGCTAGAATTGATAAACGCTTCTTAAAACTTTGCAAATGAAGATTAACGACACTTATGTTCGTCATATGATAATCATGACGACAAAATAACGGCTAGCACAGGTTTAAAGCCGGATTTTAATTTTATTCATATTCCTAAACTCCATCCTTTGTTACATAATATAAATGCGCAAAATCTGAATTACGGGAAAATTAATGTTTAGTTAAATTTAATTATCCGTTTTAACGGAATGAGATATTCCTATTTTTACAGAGAAAAACGGGAACCTACGCCGGGAGAAGGAGTTGGAAACAATGGAATACAAATGGTTCAGTATGCTATGCCAGAGAGAGGTACTCTGAAGTCATTGTCAGCTCAGCCACCAAGTCCGAATGATTCTCTATCGCAAAGTCCAAGGTATAGAGATTTACCCAATATAATAAACATCATTCAGTTTAGAGCCTAATCTATAATGTGCTCTTTGCTTTCTGTTTCTTACACTTTATCTCTTAACATTTTTCCGTTCTTGCGATCGTTTTATTGACGATCGTGTTTCTTGTCATGTATTTTTTGTCTTTTCCAAAGTTCGTCAACGTTTATCTCGGACGATAGAAATGAAGAAACAGGTTTAGAGGCAAAAAAGATAAAAAGTGGTAAAAAGCAAGAAACAGAAAATAAAGAGCGCATTATATATTAGGCTTAATTCTTCACAAAAAAAGCTTCGTTGCAGATGAAAATTGTCGCGAATCGCGAATTTTTCATTGGAACGGATGAAAAATACAAATACGGGCCAGAGGGAAAGGGGGGAGGGAGAGACACATTATCGTGCATCTTTTTACAACGAAATCCAAATACGTGCAAATGTGATACCGGTTTCGATTTCTAGAAATCTATGAGCGTGAATAACATTCGATGAATATTCATGTCATTTTTTTTTCCATCGGAACCTCTTTCTCGAGATCCTATTTTAGATAAAATATAAAAATAAAATCGTCAGAGATTATCTCGTTTATTACGTAGCTGGCATAGAGCAGGACATCATTTCTTAGAAAGAGAACACTCTGTGTATGCGCGCAACTTGCAAGCAGATTCATTAATCAAAATGAATGTGCTAACGTACTTTACTACTGTACGGTAATTATTTCCAGTAAAATACACTTCAATGCAATCGCATTGCGAATCTATTACGTGGAAGTCGTAAAAAGCCATTCGTATGATCGAGTGAATTTTTCTTCACTTTTTACAAGAATTGAAATTACGCAAGAGCACATAATTGCAAATATAGTAGCTATATACTGTTTATATAGAACACTTTTGATTACTGAACTGATGACGACAGTTTTAAAAGACTTTTAAAGAATCTAAAGTACAGTATAAAGAATCGATAGACATCATTAAAAGTTAAAAGAATTTGAAAGTTTAATAAGTTAAAAGAATTTTTATTAATTCTTACTTTTTACTAGCGTCTCTTAAGTCTGTGCTACACTAAGCAATATTTGAAGATTGAAGATTACAAATTGGAGATTAGAATTCAATCAGAACAGATTAAAATTAAAATTATCTGATTAACTGTTCGAATTCTAATCTTCAATTCGCAATCTTCAATCTCCATATGCATAGTATGTGACATAGACTTAAGAGATATCAGTAAGTAAAAAGCTCTTTCAACTTTTGAACACAACGTAATATGACGCAAGCTTTACACATTTCTCCGTATTCCAAGCGATGGTTCAGTATGACAGTTCAGTTTTTAAATATTAACTAATATTAACTAATATTAATAGTGTTTTCGTAGTGCAGTGGTTTGAATCTAATCAGATCGGTTAACTCGAAAATACTACCTCGTCAGAAACTAAAGAGCATATGACATTAATTCGATCTGAATTGAATTCGACCATTCGAACCATTGCACTCGAAAATGCTATATTTTTAATATAAATGTTTTAATATTACTTTTAAGAATCTCCGGTGAACGCTGCAATCCATATATTCGTCCAAATCCGCCGCCCTATGCCGGACCAAGCAACTTGTAAGTATTTCCGATCGCGACTTTTACGTACTTACGTTCTAGATCCTAATCCAGGTCTTACGTATCCGGTTTTGTTTCGTGTTCGCAGTGCCGGTCTACGCGCCGATTTCTGACTACACGAGCAGCCCGCGAAAACCTGGTTCTGCTAAGTGAAATATGGTATAATTCGCGGGCGGCTTTCAACTCGACGTTCCAAGAAAGGTATGAGCCGAGTATTGCAAACTCATCGAAACCAGCTCCAAATTTGCAAGTTGAATCACATCAAATACGCACGTCGCTTATTATCGGTAACCATAAACACGTATTGCGTCACGCCTTCCGAGCAATATATCAGCGGTTTGTGTTACGATACATTAAGTGTTCCCTCTGGGAAGTCGATTTGCGTTTAAAAAATTTTTCGGAATATACAATTCTAATAAAATAAAATAAAATAATAAATAGGATAGAGAAAGATGCGTTATGATTATACAGGAGAGCATTTTTTCGAGCAGCATTGTATCTAATAACTTACAATATATTGTAACGATAAAATGAATATTGTTATGTAAAATGAATAACGTATGAGATTATTATGCTTTATAATAACTGTAGTGAAGTTCATATCGAGATAAATGTGTAACATATATATTTATAGAAACATTGTGCTTTAACATTTGTTCTCATATTAACAATAGGCAATCGAAAGTGGAATTATTTATTTCGTGAACAATGTATAACAATATATTCTATGAAAATAACTTTTATAAGTATTCTGTTCTGAAAATTGTACTTCATAACGATTTTAGTGAAGGTTGTATTAAAAAAATAAATGTGACACTAGAAACATTGTGCTTTAATATTTGTTCTCATCATGATAATAAGCAACCAAAAATGAAATTATTTCAATATTTATACAATATATACATAATATATAAATTCCATGAAAAAATAGCTTTTGCATTTTGTCCTTGTCGACTCTAAAGGAAGACGAGTAATTAACGTTTACTTAGAAGATAAACATTACTTGACGAATTAAGAATTATTTATCGTTCACTAAAGCGGCTATTAAAATCATCTTGACGTACGAACGTACTTCAATTATTATGTTCAATTGTCTACATTATGATAAAATAAATATTATGTAACATACTTTAAATTATACTACTTCGTAACAACTGTAGCAACATTTGTATTGAAAAAATAAACGACTAAAAATTGTGCTTTAATATTTGCTTTCATATTAATAATAGAAAATAAAAAATGATATTAATTCTTTCAACAATATATAAGTTTCATAAAAAATAAATTGTGTTTTGTTCTTATCAGCTCTAAAGAGAAACGAGTAATTAAAGTTTACTTGAAAGAAAAAACATTATTCAGCGAAATAAGGAACATTTATCGTTTATTTGCTAAAACAGTCATTAAAATCACCTTGACGTACATATATACTCAATTATTGTGTCCAATTACTTACATTGTCATAAAATAAATATTGTGTAACATACTTTAAATTGTACTACGTCGTAATTACTGTAACAAAATTTGTATTGAAGAAATAAATTACTAAAAACGTTGTATTTTAATATTTGCTCTCATATTAACAATAGAAAATAAAAAAATGGAATTAATTCTTTCGTTAACAATATATAAATTTCATAAAAAATAAATTGCGTTTTGTTCTTATCGGCTCCAAAGAGAAACGAAGTTCACTTGAAAGAAAAATGTTATTCGGCGAAATTAAGAGTTGTTTATCGTTCGCTAAAATGATCATTAAAATCTCGTCTTGACGTACATACATACCTCGATTAGTCGTAATCGTTAATCTACCGGACACCATGTTTGGAAAAAAAAACAGATTGGTTGCGAAGGGTCTGCGAGGTAGGAATTTGAAGTGAGAACGAGATATGAAAGCGTGGATCTGTAAAGGATACAAAAGTATGGATGAGAGATTTTTTTCGCTCATGGTTTGAGCGGACGACCGAAAGCTAACCTTTCACTTTCCAACGGAAGATTTTTCAAGGCGTACAGCCGCAGGAGAGACGCGAGATTCAAATTTCGATGCGGTACTGACACTGCTGACGCAGTGCTGCCCGGCGTTTGTTTACGTTCTCAACCTGATCCAACCCAGCTTGACTTGACGCTGGACAGGGACGCGCATGCGCCGTGCGTCACCGCGTATCCACGCTTGCCCAGCTATTCAACAGGAGCGCTCGACGGAGTCGCGCCGGATGCGTGTGTATATTGTATTGTGATCATCGGCGTTTCGTGATCGCGGCGAGATTCGGCAGCTAGCAAGACGAGACGACGAGATCGCGTGTCGAGGAGGCAGAATTCGTCGCACACGCGAGAACGCGAATTCGACGAATTTCAAACCGCGCCCTATGAGTCATGGCTGGTATTGTACCACTATCTGGTAGATCTGGCAGAAAACAGTGGACGCTTCACGGTAATCATCGCCGGGGTGGCTCG
This sequence comes from Acromyrmex echinatior, assembly GCF_024713525.1. NCBI lineage: Eukaryota > Metazoa > Arthropoda > Insecta > Hymenoptera > Formicidae > Acromyrmex > Acromyrmex echinatior. Next base: position 21,514,696 of record NC_141852.1, read on the forward strand.
GGGGAATGCGAACGCACCCGGGGATCGCCTGGGCGAGGACGCGTTCGACTTCACGTTTTGAGATACGCACGTGATTCACAAAAACGGCGCGATATTCGATGCATTCCAGTACCTGTCTCTTGAACAGACAAGTGTGAATCGTCGAACAATGGAAATTAATCTTTGACAAATCGCATTGCGAAATTAAATGAATCACGGAATTAAACGATTTGCTAATTAGGCTCTTGTTAAAAATTGCCCTTATTTTAATGCAGTATCAATAAAGACATATCATTAATTGCCTATTGATATGTAATTATCTATATATATTACATTGACAAAAATTGTTCACTTAACTAAATTGTTTATTTAATTAAATTAATTTAGGTCGTCTTTTTATTTCTTTCATTGGAGGATGTATGTATTTTTAAGTAAGAATAAAACTTTGAGAATAAGTAAATAAAATATGTATTTAAATAGAATAATACAACAAGAACAATACATGAAGTTATCATGAGGCATATATACATGAAGTAAACTGTCAATTGATATATTTCATATATGTATATATATGAGACATCATCTGACAGTATAACACATATATGTTATATGTGATATACATATATGTGTTGGCACAATGAACATGAATTCTGATTAGTTTTTTTTTCTGCTTAAATAGCTAATTCTAAGTCCTATTGATAGATGGGCCTAAAGGTTCTCTTAGACGTTTACGTTCTCGATTGGCAGAAGACGGCTGTCCAGAATCTCAAGTAATTTTGGCTAAACAGTTGTTAGAGGAACAATGTGGTAAGTCGGAATATACGCTTAACAGCAAAGTTTTTCTCATGTTATTCATTATTTCTAAACATACATATATAATTTATATCTATATTTCTCTGATATAATTGAATTTTAATTTAATTTAATTTATATAATTATCTTCCTCTCTGTATGTAATTTATAACTACATTTATAATATATTTTAAGAGCTTGATGTTGATAAAGAAGAAAACGCAAAATTGGGTGTTTACTGGTTGACAAAGGCCTCGGAGCAAGGAAATTTAGAAGCGACTGATATTCTCAGAAAGTGCTTGGCAACTGGTCGTGGTATCACGGAGCATAACTATTACGACGTAAAAAGTTGTCTAGACATGACACAGGATGAGAAGTTGGCTAGAAGAGCAGCGAGGGAGATGTTTATGAGGTAAAGAACAAGTAATTGGACATTAAGACTAATAAATAAATACCACATGCCATATATGTAAATGTAAAATTGTTATTTCATTAGTTTATCAAATGGTGAGGACTTCATAACTACTGAACAACTACAAAAACGTATGAGGAATTTATCGTCTCCATCAACCAGTAATGCTGATTATTTTCAATCGAACAATACCTCCAGCAACACATCGCAAAAGGGATTAAGCGACAATGATAACGATTGCTTTCCCAAAAATGAGTTTCCTGATGATTCCCCACCTACGAAGGATGAAGATCGAACAAACGACGTTCATGGTAAAAGAGATTTTCAATATATTAAATTAGACTACTTTATGAACAAGTCAAATAAAAGAGACGGATCAAATACGAGTTCGAAGCTAGATCTTGAACCTAATAATATTTATATGTAAATTTTAAATATACACATCTTATTATATAAATTAAACGCCGATTACTGTCGAATTTCAAACGCAATCTTAAACTTATTGCGAAAAATATTATCCTGACTAGCAGTCTTCGCAGTGTTTTAAGGGGCTTATTAGCATCATTATTAAACTGACGATTAATTTGTGAAATTGTTATTTCAGCTTCAGTTTATGATTGCGTTTTAAGTCTAACAGTAATTGGCGTACAGTTGATATAACTAAAAGATATATTTAAAATTTACATATAAATATTATTAGGTACTAAAATCTAGTCTTGATATTGTATTTGATCCTTATTTGAGATTTTCACATTTTTGATCACCTTTTTTATTGCATTTTTAATGTAAGTTTTACTCTGTAATCACAGGTTGGACGGATCAAGGTGAAAAGATCACAGAGGCTGCTCTAGTATCTGCGGCTGCAAGCTACGCACGCGGAATGCTTCCAATAGTATCACATGCTCTTTGCATGGTGGATCCTTCCGAATTGGTGCTGGATACGATACCGCTACTGCAGAGGCCATTTATTCATCCATTTGCATCGCTAAAACGCTTCTACAGTTGGTTGGTCGAGACTTTGGGTCACAGAGGAACGTCGATCAACAGAGTTCTCTTTACGTCAAATCTACATATTTTCCTGTTACTGTTACTATACTCCTTGTTTGGCACAGAAAGTCTAATACTTTTTATACCGATGGCTCTCTACTATCTCTCATTTGTAGTCATGGTGGTAGCCACCTTCCAAATGCTTCAACGGAAACGCGAATTTAATGATTTCCGCGTATGGTCAGGCCTATTTCTTAGTTACTCAGGCGGAAATCTGAATCCTGAGGAGGCAGAGTATCAATTCTGCCGCAACAACCTGAAACCGTATGGACATTTCTTTCTCGCGTTACTACTGAATTTGATGATCTATCCTCTCATAGCTCACCAATGGACACCACAATCTGAAATCACTATAATAGCAGTCACGCTCACTCTTATCACACTGTGTAGTTTCATGTGGAGAGATTCTTCGCGGTTTCCCGATTTTCTAGCCCTCTTCAGCTTTGGCGTGCATGTACTTGCTAAGTATCCCTACGAAACGGACATGGTTGTGGCGCAAAGCTGGAGATTCTTGGATATCAGAGTGCCAACATTCGCGTCTTACGTTGTCGGCAATGGTATAGAGTTTTGTCTAAATTTCCGCGCTGTATTTTACCTCTTGATACCGGCGGTCTTCGCAAAAATGGCTGCGAGGGATGGCTGGCGCGGCACATATCGGATTTTAATACCTCATTGCGTTACTCTGAGTTGGTGGCAAATAGCAATCTTTAGTTCTCAAGGTGCAACATGGTATGGCTTGATAAGAGGCGCTCTCGCATTAGTTGGCATGGTTTTATTTCTTCCAATTGCCGGTATTGCTTCCATCATTTTACCAATTGTAGCTATTGCCAAATACTTGTCAGAAAATGATCTGGTCATGAGGATAGCGATTACTACTGTACTCGGAGGAATGCCATTTTTTGCTTCATGGTATCTGAGGAAGACCAGAACGTCAAGATTTAATTGGATCATTACGCTCATGCAAGTACGTATATTATCATTTCTTTGTCTTCGACTTAGATATACTTTATATGTATATTTACAATGTATATGTATTTCTTACTTGTATATAAAATTATATAAATGTTTTCTATAGATTGTTCTTGGCGTTAGCGCTGCGACATTTTTATCGTGGCCGATGATAATGGAATATAATCAGGATTCCGATGACGTGTATGACATTGTTTCTACTTTAACATGGGATCAGTATCAGAACTACTGTCATCAACCTGCGTGGGAAGAATTATCGTCGAAAGCGCAAGTCCAGGTGCAATGCGCTCAATTGGAAGGCATACCCGTCTCGTGGGAAGGCTATGTGACAAATATTAGAGTAAAATCGATAAAGAACAATATTGCAGTTGTATTAAACAAGTTGCCCAATAATATTAGAACAATACTTAGTTGTATGTATGGAGAACCGTACGAGGAAAATTGTAATTCAGGCGATGACACTCGCAGAAAAAACTGCAAGCATATCACGAACATTCAAAAGAAAAGGAACAAATATTATTTTCCATCTTGGGATCAATACGAATTTGAAATATTCGTCAAAATGAAAAGCGGCATATGGGGAAGTACCACGGAAATACGTCTCGTTGCGGACCATTCTTTCACCAATTTTAGTTTGAACATATATCCAGGCGATAAGATTTGGTTTTCGGGCGCGCTTCTGAATAATGGCTTAGAAACAGAATCTCTTCTTGGTGGCACTGAACTGCATATCGATTTGGAAGAGGTAGGGTGTCTTGCATGCAACTCTCTTAATTTGAAAACATCTTATAAACGTTATAGGTATCGTATAAGTTTAAGCTCTATTATTAGAGATCTTTGTCTCAGTGTAAAGACTGTATTGAATTTTCTGTTAAATCCGATTGTGATGTTCAAGTGATGATATTCTATATGACTGAATTTTTTAGATCTCTTAGCTTTTTAAACTCAATGTAGTGAAATTTGTTCGATATCTAATTATTACAGTTGGTTTAATATGATTTATATATTAAAGAAAAATTAAACTACTATTAGAATTATTAGAGTCTGGACAAAAATAAAATCTGAAAAAGGAACGCTGAATAAATAATATATTTAAAAAATACAATTTTAAACAAACTACTGTAGTACTTATATATTTGCAGTGTAACTCACTGCAATATATTTGTATAAATATCTTAGAAGATATTTCAGCATGAAAAATTTATTAAAAGATTTTTATTTGGACGAACAATTAACTCGATAATTATATTATTATTATAATCAATTATCACTTTTTGCATTACAATTGAAGATATATTGCCCTACAAAACAGTGTTATATGTAATAGTATGCTAAATATGATATGAACTGAATTAAATAAGAAACTGTTATGTACATAAAGCAGAGCGTTTCTTCAATGTTTGACATACATGTAAATATGTGTGTGATATGAAAGTAGAGAATAGTGCAAATATTTTGATGTTACCGAATGCCTCAGGCAATATATACATACACAAAAAATACATATATACTATACATACACACACATGCGCGCGCGCGTGCACACACACACAGGTATTTGGAACATAATGATAAATCTTTCGCATAGGGGCAGAATGGACTAAACTAAGAAGAAAAGTCCATTTTGCAATTTTTGTAATAATTAATACCGTATTTTTTCAAGTTGTTAAAAATGAAAAAATGCTGTACTAAAAAGTTGATAAAAAATTCTAAAAACATTCGTAGTTTTATGAAAAAAAAAATAAACAATTTCTCTTGCAGTTTTTCTGTAAAGTTAGTATTTGAGTAAAAAAATATTGAAATCCAATTTCCGGCAATGTTTAGCAATTAATATGTTGTTAACTATTGCAAAAATTATAAAAGGTACAGGACAGAATAGTAACTTTTCTTCTCAGTTTAATTCATTCTATGCGAAATCCCTATGCGAAAGATTTATTTCCCAAACATTCTGTGTGTATATGTGTGTGTGTGTGTGTGTGTGTGTGTGTAAGTATATTAACAGATATATTATAAACTTTTATGAACAAATTATAATCTGCTTCAAAGTACTATATATAAAACATATATTTTTTAAGATTTATATATTTTCCTAAGCATTACTGCCAGTAAAAAAAACAAGAGAAATGCTTGATATTTTTGTATTCCGTTTTCGGAAAAAAATGACGTCTTTTTGATCTTATTTTAATATCGTATATAGTAAACATTGTATTTCTTATTAGGTTTATAGTATACATTATATCATAATAAAGTTTTAATTAGTTTAATGGCAAGGCAGTATGCAACATGTAATGTAAATAATCTTAGTAAAATTATTTAGTAAGCTATTATTTTATTAATAGAAATACGTTATTTCATAAGAAATTTTGTGCAGTGTCCTATTACCTACTACCACATTATATTAGAATACGCTAGATGTTTCACAATTCAGTTACCTGAATAATGCAGTTTTTAAAGAATACTAATGTGTGTGTGTGTGTGTGTGTGTGTGTGTGTGTGTGTGTGTGTGTGTGTGGTGTGTGTACGCAAAATTCTGTACATCAATGTTAAGTGTTTAGATCGAGAAACTATTAATGCATATCTATCTGTAGAGTAAGGACAGTTTCGTCATTGTAACACACAACGACAATAGGAACCAAGACCAGTAGCAAAGAGATAAGCATAGATGTGCCTTGGTGTTTTCTGTTTGAATAATTTTAATGTTGATAATAAAAGTATTCTATTTGCTTCTTCAAAGCAAACAAATGAATTAAATGTGTTAAAAAATCATGAACTCTTGCATTCTGATGTGCAAATATATATTTTTGTCATAAATAATATATATTCAAAAATAAAATTTCAAATACTATCTTATTCCAATACATTTGTGTAATGAATTTTAATACCTATCTCTCCTGTGAAAAAATAAAAAAACCTATTTTTCTTTAGAATTATAGACATATTTATTTTGTATTTGGCAACATGATACATTATTGTTTCGAATGATAACATCATGTCGATAACAAGACAATTGTTTATTAAACGGTTTGGTTCCCTTTTTCTTAGTTTCTATATAAAAGAATTACAATACAGAGTTTTACTATGTAATTATTTTATACTGAAATACACTAGAATCCCCCATATTACATGTACTTTCATACAATATTAGACATCACTCTAACACAGCATAATTTATATGGCTAATAGTTTGTTTAGAGTTGCATGCATAATTGCAAATAATCTCTATCACAAACTTTATGCAGTATGGGAGCTTCGCATACATTATTTAATTTTCATTAATTAATTTTCTGTATGTACAAATATAAAATCTATGTTAATAAAGTCTTTCTGTATCTATATAATTTGTATACGAAAATAATTACTTAATGTAAGAAAATTGCATTAATAGAAATTAAACAGAATTTCTATAGTTTATATCCTTAAACAATATCTCTTTTATGTGTGATGTTATATTTTCTTAAATAATTAAAATTACTAAATTTTAGAATCAATTTGTTCCAACCTAAACAAAAAGGTTCTGGAAAAAGTATATATTACCACAAACATCTTGTGTACATGAACATTTGGCTTGAAATTAATATAATATAAAAGTTTTTCCAAGACCTTTCTAAAATATAGTTAACAATGTACATGTCACAATACATTCATTACATCGTCTCATTCTATAAATTTTTAGAAGTCAAATATATAAAAACTTATTTTGTTAAATTCCATGTGATTTCATTTCAAGAAATAACTTTGGTAAAGAAACTGTAATAAATACGTATTTTTACTATTATAAAATCAAATAAATGTACATTGAGCCCAATCAATGACACTGATAATTAATCCAATGAAACAACATTCTGTAAATATCGGAATTACAAAACTTACATACACATACACACATATGTCTCTCCTTTACCCTAAAGACTTTTATTCTTACACACAAAAGAAAATACTAATTTTAAAACAAAGAAACCAAATACGGACAGTCTCAGTAGGTTATAACTTAAATCTTATATATGAGAAATTTTGGATAAAGGACAAATTGATAAGCTGCAACACTCAAAACACACACGCTATCTAAATCTTGACTTAGTAAAATCGTTTTCTGGCATTTTCCTGATGTTTCTTATGAAGCATAATTATAATTACAACACAGGCTATTAATACAAGTGCACCCAATAACATCAGTAGGAAAAGTTTTATTCCACTCCAGCTATGTTGCTTCAGATCTTCTACACGTTCTGAAAACAAAAATTGATATTAGAATAGTAATAAATTTCTACACATGTACAATAAAATCTCGTTTAACTGCATACCTCTTGGTGGATCGTAAAACGCTGCTGATGGCACAATTTGTGATCTGTCTTCCCGATCTTTAGGCTGTAATTTGACACGATATTTTTAAATCTTATTAATTTGCTAATTACTATAATTGAATAGTTTATAAGAATAAGTACGTGTAAATGATATACATAAATATGAGAACGCCAGTCAGTAAATAATCGTAAAAAGTGATAAAGATACGAGTAAGATAAAATAAGCTATGCATGCTCATTGAATAAAAGTCTTTCATGTGTCTTTTATATATATTAGCGTATCAGATCGAGTTTAAAGTTCGAACTTTTCGACGCACAGTCACATCTGAGATAATTAAATTTAAATTAAGAATATATATTGTATTATATTCGAAACACTTTGACCGCTTATTCGCGTTCTCTATCATATTTATGTATAAACAGTTTATATTTTTATTGGCTAACAAGATATGTGCATATATTAATATAATATTTAATAAAATATAAAAAAATTAATGCTTACATCATCTATTAAGTCTAATTCAAATAAACGAATTGACAATATGTCATGATTGTCAGACAGATCACCCGTAGTAGCAGAAATTCCAATATAATATCCTGTTGGAAGCTTAACTTCATTTACTTGAAAACATTGCTTCCATGCTGCTTTATTGGCAAGATCCGTGGAAACTTCATTGCGATAAGAAAAAAAAAACATTATAAGAAATACTACATGAGGATATATGTGTAATTCTAATCAGTAACACACATACATGTGTAATTGTATGTATACACACGCGCATGCGCACACACATTTACAAATCAAAAGATTAATAAAGCTGAAACGAAAAAGAAAATAGAAAATAAAGGATGGATACACTCCATTTAACGTGACAGGACAAAGTACAAACGATGAATAAGAATAAAAAAAATATTACAGCTTAATAAACAATTTTCTGATACATTCATGATATAAAAGATGCAATAAAATTTAATGTTTAATTTTACGTACCAGTTAGAATGTCTCTCTCGTATCTTATAGATATGTGTGTATCATACTCCAAGTTCCTGAATTTTGCTTCACATCCTGCAAGTTGTGTATGAGTGCCATCACGATCGTGATCATAATGCAGAGATCCATTGTTAACCATTGCTGAGATGTAAGGATGCTGATGCTGTTGCAGATATATTCTATTATTTATGTATCAAAAGAAAATATAGAATAAAGTAAAAAATAAAGACAAATATAAAAAAAAAACTTAATTAAAAAAAATTTAAGATATAAAAAAATGTAAATTTTATTTAATTATAGTAATTAACTGGTTAATTAAAAATATTCAAAGATTTACATGATCTTAATTGATCTTGATTTACATGATCTTGATTGTACAAACTATCACACTTTATAAAACTGTATTTTTAACCTACGTTATGTTGGCCATTATGATTGCTGTAGGTATCAAGTATTACTGCTAATCCTTGGAAATAATCTCGGCTCCCAAATACTGGACCTGACTTCATTCTTTCCTTGGCATACCAAATAGCAAAACCATCTCCAAATAAATCCTTTCCATTTCCATGTACTTTGAATTGAATTTGCAGTTCCCAATTTCGTATATGGCATGGCTATAAATATGACAAGTTTAAAATGTTAATTAATAAACAATATACATATATAATTATATATATACATACAGTTTTTGTATTAAAGTTTATATAAGTTTTCATATATGTCTAAGAAATCATTCGAAAGTATAAATGAAATACTTGCCACAGAATTCCATAAGGCACCTTGTTTACTTTGTAAATCAGGTGTTAACCTGATATAATTGTTAGTTACCATTGTACTTCCCATAAAGTCCCAGTTGGGTATCGTCATGCCTGTGCCTGTCATATCAAACATATTTTATAAATAAAATATTCAATTATAAATATATATTTTATTTATATATAAATATATAAAAGACAGATTTGATAAATAAACTTGTGATCAATTATAAACAATTAATTTCAGGATTGCCACAGAAAACAAGTTTTAAAATTCTCTGAGTTTTCCAGATGAAAATGAAAAATTTTCCATGACTAAATAATATATAAATTTTAACATTTAGACTCCAGGATTAGAAGAAAGCTAGTCTATATTATTAAATACAATGCAAAAAAAACTTAGTAGCAATAAAATTTTGGCTACAAATTCGAGCCAGTAAAAAATAAATTAGTTTTGGAAAAAAAATACAGTTATGACGAAAAAGAGGGATCAAATAAAAATATTAACTAATAATAAAGAATAAAATATAAATTTTAATTATTTGCGTTTAAAGTGCGTAAGTTTTGAACGTATTTGACTATAAATGTCATATTGCACAAAAATTCTTTTAATTAGTATTTATTAATCTTCAGAAGAGATCTATAATTTATAAAAATAGAAATTGCTTTTAAAAAAATAGCTCTTTGACTTATGCATATTTACTAATCTTATTGCAATATAATTATGTCGTAATTTTAGACCGGTAGTGGAATGACTCGCGAATTGTGATTAGATAATAAATCAGTAAATTCTTCCACGCTGGCGCGTGACAGGATTCTCTTAAAGAAATCTATCGTTAAAAAAATTGGAGTTCGCATGTTTCTTTTAAGAAAAAAAAAATCGACTCTGACCTATGTATATTTTCTAATTTTATAACAGAGTTAGGAAACACGTAGAGATTTCTTCCGCCGTTATCTATGCAAAAAAAGTAAATTCTCCGTATTAATTAGTCTCGTAAATATATCTCATAAATATATCTTCAAATATAACGGATTATCTCCGCAAATTGCGATTAGATAATAAATGAACAAGCAAATCTTAGGATTATCCAAGGAGCGTGATAGGAGATAAATGATAATTAATGGACCTTGATATGGCCTGATTAGAGAATGCTCTCGCTTCATATAGTCCTGCGTGTTCCATTCCGTGGCAAAGGATTCTAGGACACCAATGAGCAGAAGGAGCCACAAAATCACAACCATGTTGATTTTCGATCGGACGTTCTGAATGTTCGTAGAAAATTAAACACGTGGGTGAAAAGAGTCACAGGACACTCGTTCGAAGCAGCACCGCTAGAATAAAGGCCAATAAGGCCATTCACGCATTCACCAAGGTAACCAACGTCATTCTCGAGTCATCCGGACGTTTCGCCGGGGATTGTTGGTTTTATAGTTCGGTAAAATTCGATCCGCGCTAATGTGACAGTCGATAACGTCGATCAGAGAGAAACTTGAGAGGGGCCATTGCGGAATTATTCGCGAAAAAAATCATCTGTATACTAGCGCAAGTACATCCACTTTTATTTAGGAACTATGTAGCCATGTATTTTGGCGATAAAATCACTGTGTCGAAGAAAGATGTGGTGCGAGTCCGTACTAAATAACAGTACTAAATCACGTAGGTATTAAATTTCTTTAAAAAGTATAATAAAAATATTATAATTTGTGGATCATTAATTAAACATTTTGTAAATATAAAAATATACATATTGATTATAATAAATTAAATTCTTCAAATCAAGATATTATAAATAGAGAGAGAGAGAGAGAATATAACGTAATTATTCACATCATGATAATAAGCGTTATGCTCATTCGACAGTTTGCAAGATTAATTTAGATACAATTTCGTTGAATCCATTTTCCAATGCTGCATATACACAAAAAAATTTAATATCGTTTTCCATTTTATTTATATACATAAGTGAGCGTAATAATTATTATCATAATACATTTAGTATCCAACAACAAATACAATATAATGAATAAAGAATTTAGTAAATTTGTACTGCTATATTAATATTTTTCTTAAAAAGTTTGCTATATAGAACTTCAAGTATAATAATACAACAAATATATTTCTATATTTGCGCAATTCTCAGTTAGCAACTATATAAAAAAGTTCCAACACTTTTTTTTAAAGTGGATTTTAGAATGCACACACACAATCTATATTCACCGAGCAATCAGTTTTTACTTATGAAACAATAAGTAATAATCAATTGCTCGGTGAGCAAGCTGCATTCTAAAACTCATTGAAAAAAAATGTGTTGCAATTTCACATTTTCATTTTAGACAAAAAAAAGTTACATAATTGATACCCTGAATCAGCCCTAATGTTTTTATTTCCAATGAAATTTCTACTACATCTTATTTTACAAGCACTTTCCTTATGGAATTATTCATTCATATACGAGCGCGCAAAAGCAGCAGTAGCGCCACGGCGAATGCCGTTTTAGGGTGAAATCACATGATGCGGAAAAAGACTGCGGAATAGAGAATGCATTGAAACAATCAATTAGCGCTATTCGGAATAACGCTATTTGGTTGCTTCTATGACGCATTCTCTATTCCGCAATCGTTTTCCGCATCGTGTAATTTCACCCTTAGACGGGGTTCACACCTTGATGGAAAAACGGAAAGCTTCCACTTTTCCACTTTCCGTTTTTCTGTCAAGGTATGAACCCGGCCTTAGGCTGTATTTTCATGTTCGATTCGAAAATCGATTCTGTATCTTGAAATGAGATGAAAATTAGAAAAATGAGCGAATTTACTAGAATACTGATTATTTCATTGATCAACACCTAGTAAATTTGCTCGCTTTTGTAATTTTCATCTTGTCTGAAGATACAGAATCGGCCTGGTCACGTGATCAAAATTGACGAATACCAAGCATCAATTTTGCATTACGTGACCTGTTTGACGCTCGAATCGAGCGTCGAGCGTCAGCATGAAAATGCAGCCTTAAGCTTGCAACGTTTAGCACGCCAACGACATTCCTCGAATTCCGCCGCACGCATACAAGAAAATTGCAAGGGCAAACGATTAAATATACATATATGTACGTATATGTACATGCATGTACATATGTCATACGATCAGTCGCTTCTAGCAGGTCAGAAGTTTAATTCTTTTTTCTAACTTGTAGCTATATATATATTACCACAAGAAAGAAAACTTATTTATGATATTTATACATGGCCGCGTTCCGTAAAATGCATGATCGATGCACATACATATCATTTTTATTTTTATTGTTTATCGAATATTAAACAAACAAGGATAAAATAGATATCTGTTTTTTTTATTCCTGCATTATACAACTTTCTTGCCTCTCTTTCACCAATTAATATCAAACACATATATCTATTTCACTTTAAATTCTAATGATTTAATGATACATTTTGCGCAATATGCGCTTTACGGAAAGTACAACATACATATATATTTGTATATACAATTTAGATATCTACATATACGGATACATAAATTTTCAAAAAATATAAACGTCGCACTCTGACATGATTTGAGTTTACGCAAACATTTTTGTTACGAATAAATAGAAAATCAAATCTCAGTTCCTCAATTTTGTTTCGTTCATAATTTTTTTGATCGATTCGTATAACCTAAAGAAAATCCTATAAGGTACTTAGGAGAGATCCCATCGAGCCGCATTTCGGCCATGTTGTAGAATTTTTTTTGAAAGCATCTGTAGGAAGTGGCCGGCACGACGGCGCGTTTGCGCCTGCGTACGTGTTCGCATCCATCGTGTGGATCTCAGCCTCAGCGGATCATGTCTGCGGTCGGCGGTTATATGGCGTCCTGCGTAGTACATACGTCCGCTTGAACTCGACGGAGCCGTTCGTGCACAAGATACCGGCATCCGCATTCGTACGGCGAGGTCCACGTCGCGAGTAATCGGCCGCGACGAGAGTAAGAAAGGGCGACTATTAATATTTGTGAGCGGAGCGGTTGAGGAGAGGCGGTGAGGCAGCTAGCGAGTCTTGCTATAGAAGAAAGAGAGAAAGAGAGAGCGTGTGTAGTGTGTGTGTGTTTGTGTGTGTGTGTGTGAGAGAGAAAGAGAGAAAGAGAAAAGGAGTGTAAGTGAACGATAGTAGGAGCAAGATTAACTTCTCGTACGCCAAGTAGAGGACCTCACGCTGGCTTGTTGCGTTTTCACGCAAGTAAGATCAAGTAAGATCATATAAAACAAAAAAAAAAGAAGGGCGTGGAGTTTAATTGGGCGCGACTAATAGGCACGCCGCTAAATCGCTGTCGTGGTCATGGGTAAGACGCCAAAGAAGGCGGCCCCTGGGGGCGATGAGAGGAATTTGTACGTTCGGAGGCTTAAGGCAACGACCGCGCCGTCGAGAGCTTCTGAATCTAGCTTGCCTGAGAGACAGCGCGAGTACGAGAATTCGAACAGGTTTGTAGAAACAATCAGCAACAGCGAATTGCAAGTTCCACCAGAGTTTCTCAGTCGTGGGATGTACGTTTGTCTCTCTTTTTTGTTTTTTTAAGTCTGCCTGGTCAACTTTCTCCAGGTCTACCTAGAGTAGAGTTGCGGATTGTAGTAAATTGTTTGCGTACTGGTATTTGATGCAACACTTGGAACTCGTTAGTTGCTTGCCGCTGTTTACAGGGTATCGGAACTTTGTATTCTGTAATGTTTGTTAAAGAATTGAGAGATTATATCGATATCATAGTCGTCTTTAAGTATATCTTCATGATATTTTGTAATTGTATCGCATAAGCTTTACAGAATTTTGAAGCAAAGTATGAATTTTGCTGGTAATCTAGAACTTTAACTTTAAAGTTATTTTGAGATATTTTGAAACGAAATAAATTGATGAACAATATTTTAGGTTTATTTTATAGAGAGAACAATATAATGCTGATATTAAATTTGTCGTACGACAAAGTATTTCAAGCCTGTCGATTAGCTGCAAGAAAGAGAAGTTGTCGGATCTCTCTATCCTATAGCCAATCAATAAACTTAAAATCTTTGTTGTACGACAAATGTAATATCAATATAACGATGCATGTGAGAAAAGACAGATATTTTTCGTTCTTAGATAGACATGAGAAACTTTGGTTTATCTTTTTTAAATTAGTACTTACATAAAAAAAATTTTTTAAATTAGTTCCTCTCATCACCTCCAGCATTTCTTGCTCAAAGGCCATTTGTAATATGGCTTATCTCTTCATTGATTGTGAATATCTTATTTTTATTTTAGGCTAAAACTGGCTGGAATACAGAAAAGAGTTCTACCTGGACCAGGGAAGAGTTTTAAGGTACATACTTCAAATTTTCTCTTAATTTTTTTTCTTAATTATGATTTTGAAACTATTATGCTTTCAAACAATACATAAATATATAATATCATTATTTTGACTGTAATATATAAATATATAATTATTTTTAGAAATTATGTTATAGTTATAATTATTAGAATTGTATTATGTTAAAGTATTATAATTTATCTGTTTGGACATTATTATTTATCCAAAAAAAAGAATTTATTAAGAGTATTAAACTTACTATTAAGATAATGTTATCTTCTGGTATAGATTAGGTATGGGCTTATCAGTATGAATTCATAGTAATATTTTATGTGTCTGATAATATAATTCAATTATTTGATATAATTATTACTGTTTATAGATTCTTTTGTTGATTAAATATTTTATAAAGAATATTTTTTATGTTATCTAATAACACTCTTGTATTTATATTTCTTTATGTTTCATAATTTATATAAAGAAGTGAGCGACAAATAATGAGCGAGAGACAAATAATAAAATTAATTGATAAGTATAATTTTATTCAATATGAAAATATTTTATATACATTAAATTAATTTACTAATATTTATTTATAGTAAAATATTAAACATTAATGGAAACAATTTCATCTTTATTTGCTAAATTAATCAAATTTTGACTTGTATGTATATTTTTTAAATATAATTAAATTGTATAAAAATGTGCATAATATACAAATAATATATAAATTAAATATGCAAATCATATAATAATTGTAAATTGATGAAAATGCACGATGTAGTATGATAACTCATACTAATGATAAGTCTGTGACTTTAAATTGTTAATTTCGTTAGATTGTTTTGCATTACTTTAGATCTGCAATGTGAAAATAATGTATGTTATAGAGTAAACTTCGTCCTCCAACAAAAATTGAACATCAAACAAAGCAACACAAAATACTATTAAAAAATCCAGAAGTAAAAAGTACAGACATGCAGCCAGAATCGGAAGAAGCTGAAGTCAAATTGAATGTTTCAATTCAAAAAGAAAATGTTACAGAAGAAAATGGTAACAACAAAGCTGCTGAAACTGAGAAACCTGCTATGAGCAAAGAACATATTGATCATACTTACGAAAAGATTTCAAGCGAGCTTCAAACGAAAACTATCCAGGAAGTACTTGTTGTGGACAATAAAACTATTCCTCAAGAAAAAGAAGTCTTATTAGATGTTGATACTGAAACCAAAGAAGAACAAGAGGCAAATGACATTAAATTGGTATATGAAGCGGAACCAACAATTTCTTTAAGCAATGGAAAAGAAATATTAGACGATAAACAACTAAAAGACAATGAACAGGAAGAAAAATTACTTCCAGCACCAGAGGAAATGAAGAATGATATAAATGAGAAAGAAGAGACGCAAAGCGAAGCTCCAACCAATAATGAAAGTTGCTCGGTCGACATTGTTGAATCTACCACATCAGAATTATCCGAAACGTCAGAATCTATTATTCAGAGCGACATACAGAAGGATAAAGAAAGTATTGATGACACTATAAATGATCCATCATTTATTTCTTATGATTCATCTATAATGTTAAAAGATGTAAAAATTAGACTCAATGATTGTCTGAAGGATAATTCGAAGCTCTACGATGTAAGCAATACGGAAGGTATATCGAATCGACTGTCAAAAGACCAGTCATTTGGAAGAACGCTGAGAAACATTTCGGGAAGACATTCCATCGGTCGAATGCGACATGTTACTTTGCGTGAGAACAGGATATCACCGAATAGTTCTCTTTTCGTGAATACCTCTACTATGTCTATGCCACAGGATGAAGGAATAGAATCTAAAGTCTTACCTTATGGTGTTGGTTTATTATCTGATACTTTCTCTACGAATGGTAGCCCGTTAGACAGAAAACGTAGAATTGAAACAGAAAATTGGAGTTCGGCGAAAAAGCAGAAAACAGATGAAGAAAGTAGTAGCATTTTTAATACATCTATTAATCTATTGAAAGGTTTGCGTATACCTAGTATGCAGGTATCCACACCAAAAGCCATACCTTATAAATTCGAATCTACCAAGTTAGACATTAGCGGGATAAAAAATGATGACAATAAAATGACGGCTGAACCAATTGAGAGTACAAAGAAATGGTGTGTCATCATGTAAACTATCATGACAGTAAAGGTATTATTATACAGAAAAAAAGTAAAAAGATCGTATATTTTCGGGAAAAATACCAAAAATTATACAATCGGAAGTTTGATTTTATTTTTTAATAATAGATTGTTTCTCTTCTAATTAATCAATTAAAAATAATTGTATTCTGATTTTGTTATTGTTACAGTTTTCTTGAGCACATGTATTTGTTCTATAATTTTCGGAAATATTTTTTCGATATTAGGATGTAATATATATATTTTCGATAATTAAATTAGAAGAATTCAATCCTATTCCCACCGTGTAGATTGCTTGTAGTGCAGAATTTTTCGATGTCAATTTTGGGATAAAATCATAGAAGAGAACAAATAAATTACGTTATGGCGAAGAGAGAAAGAGAGAGTACAATTTTATCATGACTATTATTAACACTTTTAACATGACTATTTTATGAATAAAGACTTGATTCTATGGAATGTATCAACATTTAATATGGTATAATATAAAATAATTAAGTCACCATGTACAGAAATGTAATATGTTGTTTAATTTCAGTACATGTCTCCCAATTTACAACCTTCGATTTATGATTTGTAATTATCTTTATGTCACTTTTTCAGATAGGTTATGATAATAGATTTTATTCCGATTATAAATTAAAATAATTCTGTAACGCAAATTATATTAATTATTTAATAGGACGTTTATCTGGAAATAATTTCTTGAATATTATGCATATTATCTTATTAGGTATTATCGTTATGAAATTCATATTTCACATATGCACTTATTCACATAATGTAATATTCATATTATGTAAGAGAAAGACATATCTCCATGTTTAGTTCTTAACGAAGTACAATATTTATATTTCTAATTTGTAATTCGTTGAATTTGATAAGGAGATTAAAAATATGTTGTGTTCTATATAAATTGAATTGTCACAAACAAATTTTTGGAAATTATAATACACATTAATTACATATATTTTTTCTAGTTATAGCAAATCATTACTATCAAATAAGTTACAATATTACTATTACATTTATAATAACAACTTTTTATGACCTACTTTGCTGTAATGAAATATTGTTGACTACTATAAACGATTCATATACTTATTAAAAATATTCAATAATTACATATTATATATGACGATATATAATTTTTTAAGTGATATGGATATATTCTATATATTTTTGAAGAGAATGTAATTATTCATGTAATTTTTATTCGGTATAAGAATACTCATTCTTCGAAAATTTTAATATCCGTTGAAACTGTAAAAATTAAAGATGTAAGATGTAGGTACGAAACTGTATGTTATTAATGCAGTGTATCTTAAGAGCAAAATAAGAAATAACGAAGAAAAAACTATATCTTTGGAAAAATCTCATTTCGTATGCGGCTTTATTTGTCAGTTCTTGTTCTAGATCTTTTATACGCTATAGATACATTCTTATCATCAATTAAGGATGATATTACGTTGCTTTTATATTAAATTTTTGTTGATATATATACATAACATATATATCTCTAGAAATATCACTTCGACCTTTCATCATACAATATAAATGAAAATTAAGGATAAAATAAAGACGATAATTCGACCAAAGTGATTTTCTAATGTCAGTCGTTTATGTCAGTTTATTCGTTTAGATCTTCGGAGTTATTAATTGCTAAAATTGTACATGCGATCTTTATATATTGCAAAAAAAGTGATTTATATATTACATTGCTAATTTTTTTATCAATACAAAAATGTAATTTAAATCAATAATTATTCAGGATTAAACGAATAATCGAATTAGAACATACTTTTATACTTGTTCGATTAGTAGAAGCGTTAGAAGCATACCCAAGATGTACATAGGAACCCCTATGAGATTTATAATAAATTCTCGAAACTATAAGCTTGTTTGTTGATCATTTCATCGAATAACTCCATAAATTTTCATTTGTCTAACAGGAATAACTTTTGGATTTTAAATATATATTATTGTGTATTCTTTCTTATATTAGGTGTTGGAATTAATTCGTAGCGTTTTACAAGTGATGGGAAGTACTTTCATTAATGTATTTTTTAATGCTCATGTGAAATAAATAACATTCTTTCATTAAAAAACGCTACGAATTAATTCCAACACCTAATAATATTATATATTACATCAATCATGTTATGTTTATAGTTTATATCGTTACAGTAATAATTTTTGATCATGTTTTCAATATTTTATATTTTTGCAGCATATTTTTTAAAAACATATGTTATTACAAAATGTAGGACAGATATACAGAAAACTTTTTGCCGATATTGATATGAAAAGAATATATCGAAGATACCGTTCCAGCAATGAAAGTGCAAAAGGATGCAAAAGATATCAGTATAAAGTCTCGAGAGATTTAAACGGGTAAAGAAATAATCTCATATCTCATATTTACTATGATCGTATTCTAGAAATATAGCGTTAAATCATCAAGAACGAGGAATGTACTTCTACGTTGGATAGGTGGCCTAGATAAACTGAATCAAAACCGTTGCAGATTGTTAATCACATTTAATAATTTAAATCTTTAATAGTTAGATGACGTTTATTCGTTTAAAAGCGCCGTCGTTCTTATTTTAAGATCATCTAATTGGACATGTAACATCAACATGTAATCATTTAAAATATAATTGCTAAGAGATTATTGTTTTGTGGGAAAAAAATTAAATCGTCTTATTTTTATATAAGGACACGATGAATGTTGAATGAGACAGCTGAAATTATTAGAGATGTTAATTTATATCATTGATAATATAAGATATCAAATTGAAAGTATTATTTTCTTCATATATTTATATGTAGATCGATAAAAATGTAGAAATTATTTGACGATAAAATTATTAATGCGTATGTGAACGAGACTGGAATAGCAAATTCTTAAAGCATAATTCTCGTCTCAATTACGTAGTACCCTCATAGTTCCTTTTAAACGAAACTATGCTAAGTATGCTTAAATTTGATTTGTCTGAATTTTTACCTTCATATCAATTTTCGTAATTAATATATTACTCCTTTCTTTCTCTCCTTATTAAAGAGGTCCTACAATTATTTCGAGATACGTTACGTTAAATATTTTTATTGTTAATGTACATGATTTTAATATAAATGTGTATCGATTAAAACAATACAGTAGTTTTGTTATATCTATAAAATAGAATTTTTCGATTAAGATATGTCGATTATATATATTATGAGTATTAATTTAATGTAAATTTCATACATAGAGCATTAAAATCTCTTAGCTTAGATACAAATAACAATATGTTAATAATTCTTAGCATTATACAATTTAACTGTCAATTTATTTCCTGTTAATATTATATTCTTATATTTTCTATAACATATTTTGATTATAACAAATATAAATATATGTTTGTGCAATCTGCTCAAGTTTCGAGAGAAGCGTAAAATAAGTAATCAAATTTTCTCTTCATATAAAATTGTTAATTGAAAAGATAAATACTTTTACAGATGCAGTTATCGAAGAAACTTAAGCTGTCTTGTAGTACATTATAAAAAAATACATTATCATTCACGAGAAAATAATAAATATATTGTATTTAATTAATATATTGTATTTAATTAATTTTAGTTAATCTCTTATTAAATATGACAAAAATGTACACTTTTTTATTTAGTATTACGAATATTTCATTTCTTATTTATTTATTAAATATTATGTAATTGTTTTCCACACATCTTTTTTGAATTAAGTATCATATCGATTGATACAGTCAATGTTCATCTTATTTCTTCTTTATGATAATATAATATAGATAAGACCCGTATAAATAAGAATGTAGCGATACATCACAACACCGTGTCAAACTATCCTGAATTCTTGATTCTGCAGTCAGTGGAGCTACAAGCAACACGCTCGAGATATGATTCTGAAATTTAAGGTCCGATTGCGGCGTCAAGTGTCAACGGTGTAGAATGCATATCATAAACGCGAATGAAATTGGAGTATACTGCGATGCAGCATCCCACGCGGGATTGTCTCTGCTTTTCGTCGCGTACATTCAATTAGCAAGTTCGAGCTCGTACATTTCTCTATTTTTGTTGTCAAATTACAATTGCATTTCTGAAAACTCTGCAGAGAGATGTTCATATATTTCGTAAATTAGTAATTGCGTATCCAGATTATTCATATATATATATTATTATATTTATAATTATGCGTATTGTGTAAATTTTATTGAGACTTTTTCAAAATATATTCTAAAATATCGCATTTCGAGACAAAAATAAGTTTTTATGTGACTTACCTAAATAAGTATATAATTATTTTATTATTAATTTACGCTTAATTAAATTGTTAGAAAATTATTAATTCTGTTTACCTCATAAGTCCGATCAATTCAGTGACCTCCCTGTATGTACTGAAAAAAATTTCATGTATATGAAAAATATTTTCGCATCATAAACATGTTTTTCAAGGATAGCTCTGCATTCGCTTTTACTCCTTTTTTATAGAAAAATCGCAGTGCTTCAGCAAGTTAGCACGATAGCTCTGTGAAGACAGGGACCTTGGCAGCCTTCCCGAAGCCCTGGCCATAAGACTGATCTGATCCTTGTCCCGTGCGGATCCGGAGAAGCATGATGTCTCACTTGCACCTCTCTGCGGAACTCCAGACTTTGCGCTACATCGAGTACCAGCGGCGTGGAACGTGCCAGGCACGCCCAGGCCAAAGTGGAACACGCGGTGGCGTAACTCTTGACCTCGGCGCATCCACGCAGACATGGAAAGTCGTACAGTGTCCTCTCCAACTGGCTGACCACCTGCTCGGCGACCTCACGAGAACCGGTCTGTATCCCGGAAGTGGCCAACTGCCTTTTAATGCATTCCTCGAGCTCCGGAGAAGCCTCCGTCGTCTGGGCCGTGGTCACGCCGTTCAAGATCTTCAAGGCTTCCAGGCGCCTCGATGTCTGGACCATGCCAGCCAGACGCCACGAGAGCTGCAAAGGGCAAAGACATGACTGGTAAGCCTTTAATTCCGTTCTAAAGTATGTCGCACTATATAAATGCGCGTGTAAATTACGCGCGTCTGCTGCGAGTTACTTCCGCAATTGCTTATTAAGACATTCAAGATGAATAGAATAGAATGAGGAAAGAAGCACATTTCGCGTGCGACGCAGTACAATTATCGTGAACGGATGTTAAATAAAGATTAGAATTGAAATAGGTTTTAGAACACATCCGCTGATTAATGACGTTAACATATAATTTAATTTATATATTTCACATCGAGATTGTTTTGATGCAAATAATTGAATAAGTTTCTTTTTCGCGGAAATTTTATGATATCATAATATTAAATTATCGCAGTAAAATATTTAATTAATATTAGCTTGTGAATATTATTAAAAACAGTAACCTCTATGTCTTATCTAAACCATCTCATTTATTAGATATCTAAATTTTTATAGGATTTATATAACAATTTTTATGCTTTACAATATATTTTAAAACAGCAATATTGCAAAATATTGCTTAAATATTTAGAAGTTAATAGCGAATTCGTTGGACGCATTAATGTACACTAGTGCATATTGAAGCCGTTATACACTGATTTAATCCGTGTAAAAGTAAAATGCAAATATTTCGAATTATGAAATACAGATTTTACTTAACAGCACAATAAAATGTATTGAGGATTTTATTCATGGTTTAATCCATTTTTTTATATTTACATTAAACATATATATTTTTATATTAATTTGTGTACGACTTTAATGTGCACCAGTGCGCATCAAGTGGATCCAATCGAATTCGCTGTAAGATTTGAGTTTTTATTCCAAGATGTTAATATATTAGATGGTCGCATTAAAACCTGGTCAGTACACACTGAAAAAAAGAGTTTGGTTATAGCTATCAAATGTTGAGTGAAATAATTTCAATCAAATGTTCAGTTTGTAACATAATTAAACATAATTTTACTTTTAAAAATATTAGTATTATTAAATGATATTACCAATAGTAATATTAAAATTTGTAAAGATAAAATTGTGTTTGTGATTATATATATTAATCTGAATATTTGTTGAAATGACCAACATTTGGTAGTTATAATCAGACTCTTTTTTCAGTTTGTTTTTAATATAATTTCAGATACTAAATAATAATTTTTCTTTAATTTTTTTATTATTATAAAAATTATACTAGCTAAAAATTAATTTTGTGTGTGTGTGTGTGTGTGTGTGTGTGTAAAGTATTAAATATATTTATACTTAAATCGTTCGGACGTGATAGAATATAAAAATTATTGTTAACATATTTTGTCACTTCTATATTTATTAAGGTACATGTTAACTGTAATATACGAAATTGCAATAGCATTAAAAATCGCTGTTGCAAGCTTTAATTATTATAGATTGCAGTTTTAATTAGATTGCTTTAATTAGATGACATGGGAGCATATTTCTTCTACGTTTTTCTGGTTGTCGCGTAATTATGGAATTCGCAGATTCACATGATAGAATTTTCTTCGTCGTCTGGTTTACAATGCTAATTTATGAGCATTGTTGATAAATTACTATTTTTAACAATGGCTCGTCATGAACGGCTAACTGTTTCTTTCATACCGTTATAGACGCAAATGGTCATGACTGCTACATTACAACTTGTGTATTTTTTATTTAAATACTGTTATGCATTTGAAAAGAAAATTGCCAGATTTAATGAATCGGTTACTAACAAGGAAACATTTCAAGTATAAATCTTATAATAATATCAAATCTATAAAGGATGTTCCATTTATTACGGCAAATGTCTCAAAGAATATGGAAAAATATGAAATACGGAAAAATGTTTCAAACAAAAGTAGAATGGTATTTTGATCAAATGATCATATTATTTTTTTCTTAATGAAAACATCAAAAAGATTTGAAAGTCATTTTCACTTTTCTAAATGGAATTATATGATTTTTTTTTTATATACTTAATATGATTTTTGTAATTATTCATATAAAAGTTAAGTAAAGATATTAAACAACTAATAATTTATGAAATATTTAATATTTTATGTCAATATGTGCCAAAATAAAATCTCATAAACAATTGCTTTTTTGATGTCTCTATACCTTAATACTTTTATATTTCAAATAATTGGAGAAATCATATTATGTATAAAAAAATCATATAATTCCATTAAAAAAGTGAAGATAATCTTCATATCTTCTTGGCGCTCTTACTGAGAAAAAAACAATACGAAAATATGTCTGTCTCGAAACCATTCCATTTTTGTTTGAAACGTTTTTCTGTATCTTCTATATTTTTCGAGATATTTGTAATGGTAAATTAAAGTGAAATTGATTACTTCGATAATCAATAAGTGAAATTCGCCATTTATAAGCTCCACTTTTGTAACATGAGCAAAAAATGTATTCTCGAATTTTTATGTATTGTTATTTTGTCATTTCTTCCTTTGATAAATTATAATTTTTTAATTATATTAATTCGAAATTTATAAATTACATTGTTAAAAATAGTAGAATTAATATAGCGAACATGCATTTAAAGATTGCATTCTGATATATGTTAAAAATATACGGTTTATGTCATACATTACATACCTACTATATTTTCAGTGGCATTAACAATGTATTATATATTAGAACGTAGCAGGAATTTTTAATAAAATATTTATAATAAAATAATAAAATAATAAAAAGGAAACAAAAATTGCCACTTAAGAGTTAACACAATGTGGGATTTTTTATACTTTTCAAGTTTACAACATATAATAATTTAAAAAAAAACAATTGAGATTTCCTAATTAAAAACTAGTCCAATATACAATAATTTAAAAAACATTTGAAATTCCCTATAATTAAAAAATTAAATAAAGGAAAATTCATGGGCTAGTGAGAATCGGCGCTCCAATATGTATTGACGAAAACCTATAATATATAAGACTATAATATATAAACTATTTTTAGACATATTAAAACGCTATCTTTAAATGCTTGTTCATCATATTGATTCCATTATTTTTTATCGGTGTAATTTACAATTTCAAAATACTAATATAACCAGAAAAACTACATTTTACTAAAAAGCAAAAATTGACAAAATAACATGGTCAATAATATACATACGTATATGTACGTAAAAATTCAGATATTCTTTATATATTTTTTGCTTATATCGCAAAGAAAGGCTTACAAATAGTGAAACGGAACTTATTAATTACTTAAATAACAGATCTATATAAGCTTGGCGTTATTATGAGATTTACACTTGGAAGCATTCTCTTGTAACAGTAACAGGTGATATATTTTTCATTCGTTCATATGTAACTCAGTATTCTGTATTGCTTAAAAACAATAAATATTTTCGAAGTTGATTCATGAGAAGTTTAACAACTTTGACTTTAAAAACTGAACTCAAATATTCTTCTGATTGAACATTAAAATTATAACGTTATGGAAACTTTAACAGAATTCTGATTAATTCGTGCTCTAATATTTTATTACTGTTCAATCAATAATCTAGAAATATTATATGAGAGTTCAAACATGAATAAAACTTTTTTGTTGTGAATACAAATTAGCATTAGTAAGGCCCGATTGTACCAACGTTATTCTGACTTTAAGTGAGGTTTAAAATTCTCTCTTTTTAAAGCTGAGAGAGCGGGCGAGGAGAGAGAGAGAGAGAGAGAGAGAGAGAGAGAGAGAGAGAGAGAGAATGTGTTTTAAGCCTCACTTAAAGTTAAACTAACATTGGTTCAATCGGACCTAAATGTACTTACATTGAGTAATAGAGAGGGAGATGTGAAGCGAGTGCCCTTGTGCATTTGTGTTTTTGATAGCGTCTCTTCTCCGAACTGTGCAAGCAATTCTCCCAAAATTTCGACATCTTTAACATTTTTGTTCACAAAAAACTTAATTAATGTATATTAAAAAAGTCTCATTCATATATTTGAACCACTCATGTATTACCGTTAAATTATTCCAGAGAACTATATTTCATGATTACAATTATATCTTATTATCCATCAATTGATATAAATGAATACATATATTAATATTATATAATACAAAGATGATATCACTTGTCGATTAACTATTGTTAATTAATTCATGGACGGGATCCATAACTTTTGACTGATATTAATACCAGAATTCCAAAAATTATAGAACTGTTAATACATGAAATCCAACGAGATTGAGTTATAACTTAAAATTAGACTTTGACTGCTCTGCGTGACCGCCAGCTGAATGTAACATAGCCTGTCGTCTGCATCGCATTTAATTGAATCGTAATCAGTTATTATTTACAACGACATGAATCGTAAGTCTCTGAATTATCATATACATTATTATCATCCCTTTCCTAAGTTCTCTTCTCGCATTTACAGTCGAGAAGAGCAGTATTTCTAGAGCACCTGTATATACAACGAGTGCGAATGTATAAGAAAGAGTGAAAAAAACGCCTCTCTCTCTGTGCAATATCTATTTTATCGCGTGCTTCTCGCGTATTCGTGTATGAAAGCCATCTTTCCGATATGCAACATATTAACTACGAAGCGATAAGCTGTCAACTGTGTAATACCATACTTGATCATTTGCAATTGTATAATAAAAATTGATGATATTTCAAATATTAATTAATTATCTTTTGCAGAATTTGATTTAATTGAATGCCACTCTAGATGTTAAGATAGAAGTTCAAACGATTTAACTGCGTGAATAGTTAATAAATACACACATACTAATGTATAATTTTGACGTTAACTGTTAGTATCAATTAACGGAGAGTTTATTTGTGAGGAAAATCTTTATTTCTTATTATATTAATTTATATTTATAGTATTTATAGAAGTTTAAGTTCATAAAAAAATGATTATATATAAAATATTAAAAAAAAAAAAACGAAAAAGAAAGGGCTACGAGCCAAAGGTTTGTCGTTATAAATTAAAAATTAAAAGCGTTAGTAAATCAACATATCATTTAGTTAAAATATAAAACTTTAATTTGCCGGCAATAACAAACAAGACAAAAAATAAACATTTCGATCCCTATTGGATCATTATCAATGCTGACAAAAATAACAGTGAAAATATTACAAAGAGAAATATGAAGAAATATATAAAAATTACTTCGCTCTCTTACGCAGTATTAACGCTGTCAATAATTTCTCAGTTTGCAGTAAATATTAGAATGTTGTAATTAGAATGTTGTTGACGTTATATTCTTCTGGTTATGTACATATAATATAGACGCATAATTATTGATTCTGTTAAAAAGTACAAGTAACAAAATGTAATAAGAAATATAACTAAGAAACAGGTAATAAAGATAAAAAAGAAATATAATGTAATAAGAAATATACACTAAGAAACATTAATAGGAATTAAAGTTGTGCGATGTATCATCATACATTATACAATATTAATTTAAATTAATTTAGTAGCAGCTAAATTAAATGAGAATAAATACCTTATAGATGTGTATCACAATACAAAATATATTAAACGTCGTTTATTCTTAGACAATGCGATGAGAATGAAAATAGAGTCATATCTCTTCGAGGTTCAGAAACAATATAAAATCGACATTCACACACAAAGCAAGAAGGTTGATATGGTAAAATAGAAGGAAAGGGGAGAACATAAGAAGGTAATTGCCGAAGAAATAGCAATCAATAAACTATTAGTATAACCATTGTTTTATTTTAAATATGTTGATAATGTCATGCTTGCCGCCTATCTGATGCTATCAATGACACACAATACTTTCAATTCTTTACATACAAGATTACAATTTGCTACAGAGGTTGGTACAGATAAAAGATTGAGCTTTCTTGACACGATGTTTATTATAGATAATCATAGAATTATATTTGACACTTATCATAAAAAGACATTTTCAGGAAAGTTCCTTAATTTTCATTCAAACCTTCTCTGCCATAAAAAAGACACTATCATTAGTTTTATAGACAAAATTATCTTCTTACCATATTCTCGATTTCAACAAAAAAATTTGACAGACGCTGTTCCTTATAATATTTTCCTTAATAATTGTTATCTCTTTTTTTTATCTTCTCTATAATTGAACAAAAATTAATAAATTCCATATACATGATAAAAATATTATACGTAATGTACATGTTAAAGATAAATTAGAAAGAGAAATTTCGCAATTTCTTATGTCAAATCTATTTCCGAAAGTTTCCTTCCTATTTCTAGTATGTTTCATTGCAAACTCGCCTTTTGTATTCCTAACACAAAAAGTTTTATTAAGAGAGGAAAAGATAGTTAGAGCTATCTAATCAGAACGTAATATATAAGATTTCTTGTGACAATTGTAAAGCTAGCTATGTTGATCAGACTAAAAGAAGATTGAGTACAAGATTACACGAACATATCTCTGATATTAAGAAAAAGACTGGTATTCCTACTGTCATAATGATTATCGTGTCAATTTTGACCAAAATTTCAGATGGAACGAAGTGAAAATTTTTAGACAGCGAATCTTTGTACAACAAAAGATTGGTATCTGAAATGATTCATATTAAAAGACAGAAACAAGATCTTTTAATAAACAAAATGAGACAGAATCGTTATCAGAATCTTACTTACGCATTATACAATCTCTCTCTCCTTCTTAACTACTTCTCTCTCTTTTTACTTTCCCTCTCCCCATTTCTTTTTCCCTCTATTTTATTTTTTTCCTCTTTTTATATTCTCTATTTTATCACATCAACCTTCTTGCTTTGAATGTCGATTTTATATTGTCTCTAAACATCGAAGAGATATGACTCTATTTTCACTCTCATCGCATTGTCTAAGAATAGACGATGTTTAATATATTTTATATTATACACATTTATAAGATATTTATTTTCATTTAATTTAGCTGCTACTAAATTAATTTAAATTAATATAATGTACAACTTTAATTCCTATTAATGTTTCTTAGTGTATATTTCTTATTACATTATATTTCTTTTTTATCTTTATAGTTTCTTAGTTATATTTCTTATTACATTTTGTTACTTGTACTTTTTAATAGAAACAATAACTGTGCATCTATATTTTACATAAGAAGAATATAATGTCACCGATATTATATTTTATATTTTAACCAAATGATATGTTTATTTACTAACGTTTTTAATTTTTAATTTATAAAGATAAACCTTTGGCTTGTAGCTCTTTCCTTTTCGTTTTTTTTAACTTTTTTAGCCTTATTATTAATATTAATGAAATATTATGAAATATTATTTCAAACACAAGTTGATATTTATCTTTGATTATGTGTCAATTAAAGAAATAATTTATATTCATAAATTCTTTCTTATGTCTTCATACTTTTGTTAATTTTTCCTATTCTAATTTAATCTCACAAAATCGGTGAGATCAATGAAATCCATACTTATACATACGAAACGTTTATACTAATGTATATAGGAATATCCATTGCTTAAAATTCCTTTCGTATCCATTTCCACTAACGTATTGGATTGGAATAAAAGTAGCGCTATTTTATTTATATCATGTCTACATGTTAAAAAAATGCCAATTATATCATTCGATGAAAGCAAAGCTTTAACTTTAAATTTTTTTTTAAATTTGCGGTACGATGATTTTTAAGGCAATTATAAGTAATCAAAGTAAAAATGCTTCTCGAACATTTTTACTGACTTTACTTTATAAGCAGTATCAGGTTGCTTTTCGCCCTAATGAAATGAACTGCAACGTTCACAAAACGTTATTTCACCGTTCATAAAACCGTATTCCAAGAATGAATATAGACACGAAGATAACCCGCGAAACACACAGTTTCTATATAAAAATGCTTTTTTATTTAATCCTCAATAACTCAGTAACAAAAAAGTCTTAGTAACATTTTTAAAGAACGATTGTGTATGGAAAATTTTAAGCTTCACGGTAGAAGATTGAAAATTTTTGTAAGTTTTTTTGGGCACTACAATAGGCCTACAAAGTGAGATGAAAGTTTCCCATTTTGTCATTTTCTACATGTAAAAATTACCAAACTCACAGAAACTCAAAAGACATAATGACCTTTTAAAAGTAGAGTCTTTAAGCTTTAAAACAAATTTTTTAAATTTAAATTTTGTTTTTTTTTTTAACGAGTTACAGCTGCTTGAATTCTGAAGTTCATAGGACTATGTTCCAACCCAATACATAACTTCGTCTCGATATTTAACTTACTTGTTATCTTAAAACTGGAAAAAAATAAAAAGTAAATCGAAGTAAATATAGATTAAAGTTAATCTACATTAGCAGAAATAGATATTAATATATTATTTGCGCATACAAAGTTTAGTATTGTAAGTATTTTGTATTTTTTATATTCTTAATATTGATATCAGCTAAAAGTTGTAAGAGATTTGTCTATAAATTAATTAATGACTTAAGTGCTTATTTGTAGAATTTCAAGCAATTAGATAAATCAAACTATCTCAAACTAACTGATATTGTAATTAATAATCATGTTTTTTGAAAAAGTGTGCGACTTATCAGCGCATATCTTTACGTCGTTGTTTCTATCTACGAACACACTTTAGGACATATACAAGGATGAAAGCTTCTACGTAAAAGAAAACAAAAATACACGAGGCAAATGGTAGTGAAGAATTGCCTTCGTCGTGCTTATTTTACTGGAAAATCTGTGCGCGAAACGAGATAGCGACGGAAATAGCAGTGGAATAGCGATTTAGGTATCTCGCTTGCATTATTTAAGAAAGTGGTTGCCTTTCGTACTTTATTTAATATAAGAGTAAGAGGTAGTAAGAGGAGAATAAGCTTTTCTCCGAAGGAAACGTTTTACTGGATTTTGGGTCTTTAAAATATCGATCAATAGCTGTCAATATTTCATTCTTCAATGCTTTTATTACATCTTCGTGATATTTGCATGAGAAATAGTAAGAGAATCTTTGTATACATTGAGCTATTTCAGGCTTAATATAAATCGTATTGTCTATTGAAATCCGTTATATATTCACAATAGAGTTAGTTGTCTCAAAAAGACGTCGGATTCATGGCTTGGCCGCCAATTCTGGTATTATCAAAATCACATGTGATGGTATTCGATGAAAATATATATATTTTGCGAATCCTCAGCCGGGTTATCGACCAAGTAACAACATTCTACAAGGTGACATAAACGCGCGCGCGTGAGATATCGAGGAGGAATAGTCCGTGTTAGCGCGTGTGTGTCACTTTCTTCATGGATATTTATTTTAGTTCATCGATTTCCCAGATATCCGTGTGAAAGGCACCTGCATGTATTCGTGTATGTATGCAAAGTACCTAATAGCCTCAGGACTAGCGTCTCTCTGTCTCTCTCTCTCTCTCTCTCTCTCTCTCTCTCTCTCTCTCTCTCTTTCTCTCTTTCTCTACCGCTTACCGAGTATACTCTGTCGCAAAAGTGTGCTCTCCCTTCGACTCCCCTTTCGCATCACTCGATCATCCCTTCACTCTTTCCTCCCCGGCGGCTTTGACGTTAATGGTCCATCGATCGGGAGAGAGACAGGTGCGTGGTAGTAGTAAAAATAATCTTGCAGCATACTTATATATACAAAAACTGTCGATCCTCTGCTCGAAATTCATTTTAAGATTAACTCTCGCATATAAAAAGTTTATCTCTTGTTTATGGCTATCCTCCTTTTTTTCATTGAGTTTCACTTTCCTCTTAAAAAGAAATATTAAAAGCCAATATGATAGAGATGCAGTTTCGACACACTGTTTCATACAAGATACCCATTTTGTTTTAAATAATAAAATTTTGCCGGAAACAAATGTAATTTTAGAGCACATCGTTGCACTTTAAATTCACTGCTAATGAAGAACTTTTAATATGGATTAGTATTTCGCGAAGATACACTGATTTTTCCCGTTGATATTAAACTGCTTTTATTACGTCATAAAATGCAGTTTTTAACGCAAGAAATATTCATTTAATTAAAAGACGTCAAGAATTAATATTAATAATTGCGCGCACCTTCGAGTAATTAATTAAAATTCTCTATTTGGATGTAACAGACGTTTTAAAATTTTTTTAAGAGTACGATTCATAAGGTTCATAATTTTTTGCTCAAAGACTCCGTTGATCATAAAATTAAGTTTCCCGCTGTAATGAAATTATTTGGATCAACGAGATGACATGGCGCGGACGCGAAATGGGTCGCTTTACACACGCTTCATCTATAATTTACTTGATAAATACTGCTTTAAAGTAGAAGTAATAAAAGAAATTTATTACTTTATTACACAGTGTAAGAGATCCGAAGATCTATAAAACTTTATTAATAATAGAACTATATTAATACGATATCTATTGATATTATCGCGTTGTATATTCTCATTCAAGTTACACTTGTCTCTCTTATGATCTAAAATCGAACAAATTTTTTCTTTTTATATTATCTATAGAATAAATCTTTTCTTATCTATATAGCTTCATTTTTGAAAATGTATAAAGTCATATACGCACTCGTGTTTTTATTTCTTCACAGATAATTAGTCTTGATCAGTTTGATAGGATGAAAGAGAAAGAGAGATTTCTCTACATCAGAAAGACTGAAGCATCAACCGAAGCATCAGTCTGAATTACGAGTGAAAATAGAAGACCTGTAAATTAAGTTTCAGCAGTAGATAAGCGGGATCTCATTATCTGCTTGACTTCGTACAAACTTTAATTAAAAAAAAGTTTAATATTATAAACTTTTGTCTATCGAAATTTAATATTTAAACATTGTGCGAAGAATAACAACTTTTCGTTTTTGCCAGATGAGAGAAGAAATATTGATTGCGGATGTATACGTGCTGTTCGCGGAATATCCTGGACAAAAAGGAAATACGGTAGTATAGATCCGGTATAGCGTAGCGGTATAGCGCCTTTAAAACGTGATTACAGCACAAGTAAACACTCTGTGTGTATCGCAACACGCCTCGTGTCCTCGTTGGCACTCGGCTTTCATGTTATCTGACGTGAGAGTGCAAGTGGAGAACAAGTGTTTGTCGACATACCGCGCTCTTGGCCGAGTATATGTATGCCCATTAGATTTCGATTCTCTCTTCCTCATGACACACAACCACGACTTTTTCGAAGCTGAAACCGTGAACACGCGTGAAAGCTTTGTCTGCTTCGTCGCGTTTGGTCATTGGGAAACATCCTGTATGTGCTACATATTGAAAGCACTGCGGGACACTGCAAATCCAAATGAATAAAAAATGACTATTCAATATATGCGTGTGATTAGTTTTCTGTGTAAAAATAACATACTGTACTGCATACAAATATAGAGTTATACATTTAAATGTGTGGTATAGTGTCATTTTTATACGGAAAATTAAATAACACGTATATATTGAAATTATTTTTTACTTGGATTTACAGTGTCTGTCCTGTTTTTTTTATATACACACGTAAAAGTTAAAATTCTGAAAAGTTTAAATTCTGATTTTGTCAATATATCTTCCAGTATATAAGTACATTCTATTGCTAATAATAGTTGATCAATCTGTCATTAGCTTTCAATGTCACGACAGCACGACATTCAGTTTCCATAGCGATTTGTCAGGTAACATTCAATGTCGTGATGCAATGTCACGCGAAAATGAGCTTGGCAAGCTCATGCAATAGTTCATAGTACAATCAGTCCCGTTGACACGCGAAACTAATGCGATTTTATTTTTAGACACGTGGTTATATTTGGAGTAACGGTATCTAAAAAGAGCAATACACTTACGCGGTTAAAAAGGTGAAAAATGTTATCCAATTTTCGATATTTGCACTTAAATAAAAATGTTCATGTTGGCTTGATAACATAATCCGAATGCAGATGAGATTTTAAATTATTAAAATTAATCCATCTCAACGAACGCGTGCATATTAAAAAGATTTTATATAAAACAATGTGTGTTGAACTATGTTATACATCAAAGGAAATTTTTTTTAGATTTGTTAAATACAATAGCTTAATCTCTCACTCGATGTGATTATGGTATACTAGATTATATATACTCACTTACTGTGAGTTACCCGAGGTATAACTTATTATCTCGTCACATGTCCCTTTGATATAATTTGCTCTTGGCAACATATACACGACAGTTTTTGTGAACTATACATTAATTTGTATGCACGTGTGTATTAGTTTAATTATATATGCATTAAACGAATTGCTGTTCTTTTTAAACGACTTTCGTGGATTTTTTTGCACCATCGTCTCTCGATTTTATTTCTCATTCATTATAAAAACGGGATTTATGCACACATTGGCTTCAATGCGAAATTACAGTATAAAACTAGAGGAATAAAATATGAGAATCTAAAATAAACGGCCAATAATATAATGTTACATCGAAAATTAAATTACATCTATTAATGATTTAAACGAGAGAATCTTTTATTGTATATTATGAAATAATGGAAATTTGTATTTTGACGCTATTTGATCTACGTATAAAACGATATATATGAATCAATATATTGGAATAATATTTCAATTTATAGAAAGAGATGAATTGAAATGGCTTCTCTATATTACATGCTCGCAATAATAAAAATAAAAAATGAAATTGTACTAACGGGGCGTCGAAAATTGATCGTTACGTTATCATCATGTTTATCTTTATAAGTATTAATTATATTTTAATATACATATTATAGCGTAAATTGTGTTTTTCAAATTTTTAATTACAATTAAAATAAGCAACTTTCTTTTCCTATATATATATATACACATATATATATATATATATATATATATATATATATATATCCGCATAAATGTACGTTACAAAACCAAACAAATATTAGCTACACTGAACCATTAAGTATATTTAGTGGAAAATTGTTCATTTGTATTCTATTAATAATATAGGGCGTGAAGTGGGACAGCGACGTATTGTGCAGCAGATGAATATTCTGCATATGGCTAATTCGTACACGTTTCTGCGGATGATCGAGTGCTACTCGTATAATAATTCGCGATTGCTTCGTTGCACCTTTTGTTGTGTTTGACCGTTTTCATCTTGTGAAAGTCGCGTTTGATTGACGAGAAAAAATAGGATTTTCACTGTCTAGTATGACTTTTCATTGTGTGTATTATATTGTATATTATGTACAATACTCTCTATTCTTTATCACTAACTGGTTTATCATTAATTTAAATTTATTTTTCTCAAAATTTAAATATTTAATTTTAAATATTTGATTTGTTTGATATATTTTATTTGTATTTTTTGTTAATATGAAGTTAGAATATTTATTAAAAAGAAATACGCTACGAGATTTCAAACGTAATTAAGGATTATTCAGTTGAATAATATCTCAATTTAGTGAAGGGAGAAGTACCTATTCATTGTACACGTTTATAATTATTTAACTTATAATTAAACAGTACTCACCACTACCACCGAGTAGAGAATCTTCGCTTTCAAATCAGAAGCGTCCTTAAGGGGCTCTAATGCGTCCAGAGCATCCAGGGTATGCAAGTTGGCCTGGGCATAGAGAGCGCCGTATCTCTCGGCGAGTTGTTCCACTGTGATATTGGCTGAGGTTAAATCTGAACAATTTTCTTCTGCGTTGAGTGCCTCGCAATTGATACCCGTTACAACTGGCTCCGGAGTTGGGCTGCAACTTTCATCCGTGTGATAGCCGGCGCTACTGGACTCTTCCTCATAGTCGTCTCCGAGATTTTCGTCTAGATAGAGACCCTGTATGGGATAGCTCGTGATGTAGATAGACTTTAGACAGACGTATAATGTACTTGATTATAAAACATCTTATTTTCTTCTAACAGTTTTTCATATATTTACATTTTGTACTTGAATATATTTCTGAGGATGTGTTCTGAGGATTTTCCAACGATTTCTATTAAATGGATTTAATGGCCTAATTTTTTAGAACATTTCTCTTTCTTTTTACTTAAATACACGAAAAGAAAAATTTTGCTTTTAAAAATTTAGTTAGGTACAAGTCTAAAAATAATTTTGTTGGACAAAGTAATCATGTAGGATGATCAAATTGGTTGCCAGAGTGTTAAAAGTTTTTGTAGTATTGCTCTTCATGCTCATTAAGTTTCCTACATAATTTTCATGGTCCAACAAAATTATTTTTCGATTTGTATTTAGTTAAATTTTTAGATATTTCAGTAAAATTGTGTAATTTCCGTGTAGTTGCGATTTTTTTTAGTTTTGTCCTCATTTTGTACAAATAGTTCGCAATTAAAAATTTAAATAATATTTTTTCATTGTTTACTTTTCATTGTTTTTTCATTGTTTTACTTTATTGTGTACTTAAGTAGTGTCTCTGTGTGCAAAAAAAGTAGGGAATTGAAAATTGACAAATAGACTGAGATAATCGCGAGAGAATGTTGAAATTTATTTTACTTACAAATGAGATGAATACTATTTAATATTACTTACCGATATTTTTAATATTACATATATCGACTTTTATTATATTTTAAATTTATAAGAAAATATATTGAAAAAGATAATTTTTTTTTTCACGAAAGTAATTATTATTATCTATTATGAAGTATTATCACTACGTAAAAGCAATCGGTGGATGTTGCGTACTATAAAGAAACTAGTAAACAATCACAATATCCACTATTCGATCCACTCGTTTTTCGATTTGCAATCGACTATGAACTTCCAATTAAAGTGCACTCAATGGAAAGCAATTAACGCGTTTTAGCATGCTGTGACCAGTTTTCCAATTCAATTCTGTTATACAATGATCTGGGTGTTACTTTTTACCTTTTTTACAATTCACCCCGTCATCACCCTTTGCAAATGAAAGTAAATATGATAATTATTCGCGTATTTTCGTTTTCAATTTAACGAGAGTAATGCAATTATGAAAGTACCGTCGTACGCATTCATTATCGAGAATTCGTTTAAGCATCTGACGATAACAGGATTCGCCGCATTTTCAACCGAATTCTCGTTAAATTTCGTGATAAGATGAACGTTGTACGTTTGCTGAAAATATTTTAGACGCCGTTATGTCGAATACCGTCATCCAACATTCAACATGATTTTATTTTCGTCATCAAAACGTTACTTTTTCTTTTTCTATCTCTTCTTCAAAAAGGGGAAGGTTAAAGTAATATATAAACTAATTTCTCCAATTGTATTGTCCGGCGAAATAGAAATTGCTATTCTCTTCACAAACAAAACGTTATGCGTATCGCGTGATGTAAATTGTATATTTTACACGATCGCGATCGGAATATTGTGTGTTTCGCGTTTTTCCAAAACATTGCTGAAAACTCGAGGGTATCAGCCAGCGACACGGATTCAATTTTCAATCTTTATTACGTCGCGAAGCTCCGCAGCAACTGCAGACGCGGCAGTCGGACGCGTAAAATATTTATCACGTATGCGTCGCAGTTCCCAACGACGATAATTTATGACTTGGTATTAATATACGCGATATTAATCATAACGTATTAACGCTTCGCGTGCATTAATACCTCGTGCACGCGCGTGCTCGAAAACACTTCTCTCATGAATATTATATATTGACTTTACGGTAAATTCGACTGGATAATATTATTCAAAACTTCGTTCTCGATTGAAAATTATGAAAAAAACATGCGAATTTCAATTAAATTTGCAATAAATTTTACTGCCTAGGTAAACTCGCTTTTTTCGCTTGATTAAAAAATAACTGCTATTTGATTCGCGTTATCGACAGCCTCGCACGTATTCCGCGACGTATTATTAACGAACCGCATGTACGAGCGCATGTCGGCTATTTAATATTCCGTATAATGATATTTTATTCCGACTCAAGTTTCAGAATGCCGATGTTTCAATTAAATACGTGTTACATGCTTATATCCATTGATAGAAATAATTTATGTTCGCGCGTAAATCCCGCATTTTCTGCTCGCAAATATAAACAGATTTTACGTTATTATTATGTATTCTATTTAGGACATTAACCCTCGTTTATTTATTTAATTCGCATTTACTTATCAATTTGCAATTTATTTCGGGGTATTAATATCGAGTTGTTCGTATCTTTTTCTGATGCTTATACGAATCCTATTACAAATATCTGAAATCGATTCGATTCTATTTGAAATATGTTGTTAAACATATTTCAAAAATTTAAGACATGCATTTTTATATTGCTTAATTTAAAAAATATTAAATTTTTGAAAAATCTAAATATATCAAGTACATAAAAGCCATAAAAGGTTTGCAAATTGATTTGAATCAAATGTAAGCGTTAGTTTTGAGGGATTGTTTCACCCGTCAAATCTCAAATTGGGTTGATATAAAAAAATACGAAATATTTAAAATCGTATTTCCTAAGATCCGTTTGGACCGAATAATTTCTTTTAATTAGATTTTTAATTAGATTCTCATTGGTCCAAATTCGTATTACAAAAAAATACGTGTTACTTAGTTTTTCGTGTTTAACATTGTACATTTCAAGGAGAATCGAATCAGTTCCGGACAGTTGTAACGGATCTCTTGTTAAAACTAGAACAAAATAAAAAGTAAGTTAAACCGAGAGTTTAATTAAGATTAATTTACATCTGTAGAAATAGACATTAGCCGAGAGAATAGTTAAATGTAAGCAGAAACAGGAGTAAACTCGGGTAATTTAGGTTCGCAGTAGAGTCCTTATGGGACTCCACGCTGGTTACACACAGCGCCTTTGACATTATCCGCGTGAATTGTCTTGGACGTGTCAGCTGCTAGAGCTGCTGGAGTGCAAGCCGCAATCCCGCGGGAATCGTATCACTTGCACGTGTTGTGTATTTCGGGGTCATTTTCTCGTGCTTGACAGCGCAGATTTTTCACCATTCTTATTGTTGCGGCTGACCATACGCGAATTTCTTATGGAGTCCCCCCTAAAAAAAAATCGTGATCGCGACGGCGCGCTTATTGTTCTAACAGTTCGCCGTTTCTGTGCCAAACCGTCATGCCTTTTTACGCTCGAGACGATCGTGCGAATTGTTTCGTGAGTAGATAATAATAATCAGCGACGACTCTCTTGGGATAACGAGGCATTATTTCTTCATCCAAGGACGGAATTTCTCTTATAAATATCATTTCAGTGTCCAAGTTGAATTTAAAAACTAACAACTTTAGTTAATCTTTTTCGCAAAAATACATGAGGAAAAAAAGAACGTTCTTTTGCGCATCTTCGAAGATTAAATTTCAGGAGAATCCGAGGGAAAAACATTTCCTGATGGAAATGTTTCAATCTTACCTGTAGTTTATCTTCGTTCATGAACTGCAGCGCGAGTGCGCAGCCTCTCGAAAACTGCAACAATCTGGCGGCGAGAGCCGGATTCTTCGTGTTCGTTGATCCGGAGGTCGATTTCCTCAAGGCCGTCCATTCCCGGAGCGCCTCCTTATCCTGCTCGACCCGGCGTTTCAACTCCGCTAGTAAATTCTCTAAGCTACACGGCCCGCCCGCTTTCTCCAAGGTGTTCAGCAAGCTCTGATTATCGATCAGGCGTTGTTGGATCTCGCTGTACTTCAGGGAAAGCTGCCGTTGATGCGAAGCCGCTTGTACACCTTGATCCGCTATAGAAGCGTAAGAAAAGATCAGAGCTTCTCTCTCTTTCTCTCTTCGGGGTCGTTATTATTATTTTTTATTATTAGAGCGGAACCGATGATGGCGCGAGGTGATTATTACTGCATTCACCATCGCCTTTTTACGGTGCCTCGGGGCTACGTAGATAGCCGGCCCGATATCCGGCACATGAACAGCAAAATCGCGGAGTATCTATCTGACATCATAACTAAATATGCCACACTTTCCTTTATATAATGAGGCAAGATTAAATTATGCGGCATATCCGCACTCTCGCGCATGAAGCATAAATTGCTACAGGTTCATGCTCCAATAAATTGCAGTTCGGCCGATGGTCTGTTCTCATTATATTATAATCATATGGACCATACTTTTTTAATAAAATTGATAAAATAATATCGATAAGATTGATGAAATAATTTCTAATATTTTATAGTAAAAGAGAGATATTAATTTCATTGGACATGATTAAGTTGTTACTAAATCAAATAAATGAAGCAAATAAACTTAATACATGTATACATATGAAGGCATTAGAGATTATCTATTATTAATATGAAATTAGATACTACTAGTGAGATTAAATGCAGGTTTTAGTATCAAAATAGTTTTCTTACGGCAATTGAAAGATAATTAAAGACGAGAATCAATCGATTGGAAAATTATATGTTTAAAGTTATACAATAAACAATATTTTGTATTTGTTTTGGAAATTCCATTCAAGTCCTTGTTAACATTTTGTGTTGAATTTTTTAACATATTCAAGTGTTAATTTAACATAATGTGATTATATTATTTAAATAATTTATGTTAAATTGATATTCAATATTCTTAGCATCCCAATAACACAATTTATGAGTAAGTGAACAAATAAAAATAATGTGTTTTAAAACGTAAATCGTAAGTAAATGAATAAAATATGTTAATTTAACATATCATAAATGTTAATTTTACTGAAAAAAATGTGCTTTCACGATTTGTTTACGAACTCATTACTACTTTTTATCTTCTTAAATATTTGTTACCTTTTAACATATTCATCCTGTGTTGAATTAACATATAAATTTGAGTGGACCCATAAATTTGAGACACATGAAATGTGTTCAATTTAACACAAATTTTTCAACAATGTATGATTTAAAAGAATAGTTAAGATTTATTAATTATATTTTAATTGACTATTTTAAATAGTTGCTGATATATTATACTTATTTTTAAGGGATGATATCGTAAATGTATTTCCCCACATATTTGTCAATATTTATATACGGCATAGTTTATCTTCGTACGTATACTTTTTTCATTTTTAACACCTTTTTCTGCGAAAACGTTATACCAATGATGACATATCTTGAATTGCGCGTCGTGGAAATCTATTGGCAAACGAGAGAACGATGCATTTCTCTGTATAAATGGTTTAACACGCTTTCGACATTAGTCCATTTGCATTTGTGAATGTATAACGCGGTGCTCCGTTAAAATCCAATGCTTCACGGTTCCACGGAACTCCGAATATATAGGCGGTACGAACGGTCGTACAACTTTATTTCGATGGAATTAGCGGTGCACGCTAATCCCATTGCACAGCCAACGATAATTATGCGCTTCAGTGTGTAATCATCGTAATGCCAAATCTCGTATGGAAATCCTAGCGAATTTATGGAAAAAATAGTGTATAATCGTAAAATATTGCTTTGCTAATCTAATATTACGCTGCCAATGGTAATTATCATTCATTTGTCAAATAATTAAACACGTAATTGAAGGATAGATGGATATCATATATCTTTGTCGCTATCGATTAACACACTGCTTTTTGCATGAAATTGGAATATTGAAATTTGATTTATGACTATGGTTGTTTACAGATTATTCATACCACTGTAAAATTTGCGTAACATTATTATTTCGATTTAAAGCTTTTAAAAGATAATCTCAATATTTATGAGTTTAAAATATTTAATATTATAAAATTGCAGAAGCATTTTTGTTATTTTATTATTCGTTATTAACGCGTAATAATCGTCTAAGTGTCATACAACACGATCTTTATTAACAACAATTTAAAGTATCTACCTTTATTAGTCCCAGCGTGCTTGCCAAAGTTTTCAATCTTGTGCAACGCTAATTTGTATGCTTCCGTTCGCGTCTCGAGCTCTTCTCTCAATGCCACTGGCAATGGTACTAAATTTGGCGTAACGGAGTTCTCAGAGATGTTTGTCTGCGAGGAAGGCACTAATCCGTGCTTGCCGAGTCCTTCTACAGCTCTCTCTAGAGCACGTCTTCTCGATAGCAGCGTATTCTTCGTATTGGGCGATAATCTGTTCAATGACACGAGAAGTTTACACCAGATTCGCGGTCGGAAGTGATCTTGACTGGTCGATATCAGGTACACCACCCTCCAGAGGACTTGCTCGATCCGCAAGATCTTCATGTCGCTAATGTTTAGTTCCAACAATCGGGAGTAAAGCGCCTCCAGCAAGGTGAGACTGTGTGGTAGCGTTTCGATCAACAGGTCCACTGGAATATCCGGCAATGCAGCCTTTAAGGTGTAATGTGGCAGCTTCATCAGAAAGCCAGCGGCTTCCCTATATTGTCTACCTTCATACAATCTCAGCAGTCTGAAAGAAAGGACGTTATTATCGTGTTATCCTGTCTACGGTAGCATGTCGATAGAATTTCATTAACGTTGTAGACAGCATCAGGAAAATAAAATGAATTAAGTTAACTATAGAAACATGAACTAATTAATCTCTGTTTACTAGCTAGATGTATGAAAGTAACGTTTATTTCATGACAACGAAGATTACGCGATAATTAATGTAAAATGTAATGCACAACATTTATAGCAATGGAATTTCTTACACTTCAAAGATTATATTTTTATAGCGTTTTTAACGCTAAACTTTTGATTATTATTTTATGCCATGTTAGAAACGATTTTTATACTATGGATAAACAATTAATAGAATTAAGAAAAAGCATAATCAAATGTGATACAAGTATAGATAAAAAAATTATTTTTTATATAAAATGTGATTGATTGTTTTATAAATTCGTTCTTTTTGAAAGTACAATTTATAATTGTATAACGTGAATAATGCTATTAAATAATATATAGTTGTTGGATGTAGAGATGTAAAGATAGAATTGTGGATTATGTGAATTTGTGTAGATTGTGGAAATATTGATATCGATATATGCTAATAATTCACTCATGATTGTTTAAATTTATAATTGTTGGTGATATTTACGTAATTTATTTTTAATCAGAAATATATACAAATAATGATTAATCTTACATACGATTAATGTTTTATTGTATATCTGATATTTTATTTTATTATAAGCTGTAATGGAATACAATCGGAAAGAGGGACTAAATAAAATTATATCCTATTCTATAATCCGATTACACGATCGAATAAACTAAAATTTGTTAATTTAATCTCGAAATAAAAGCATAAGTACTCCATGTATTTAATCGAAATTAAAGTTACAGCGACTGTTATTTTAAATATTAATGCACATTTTAAAATCTTATATAAAAGATAGATTATTCTAAAATACTTGATGTAGTTGATCGAATACACAAACAAGCATGAAACAACTTATTTTTATTGGATTTTATTTGAAACAAAAGTTTGTAACATTGAACTTTAAAATTTAAGTAGCTACAGCTGTTAGCTACATGCTTAGTTTCGTTAAGCGAATGAAATTTAAATTTAGAAAAGAGTTTTAAAGCCAAAAATCTCATTAATTATGCAGCATAGGGAATATCCTGCAATGACCTTGATCTTGAGATATGTTGTCAAGGTCATGACCCCGAGTAACCTTGGACAAATTTTAGCCGTAGCTCATTGTTCCTTAAAAAGTTATTAACAAAAAAATGTTGTACCTTTCGGTCAACAAGTAATAATTAAGGAATTCTGTCCGTCTGAAGAATTGGAACCCATGAGGAACGCTGGGGATGATACACGAAGGACGATGAGAAAAACACACACTTGACCACTTTTTATAAATTTATTTTAAAAATAGTTCCCCTTTTTAATTACACCTGTTTATAATTAATGTGTCAGGTTTATAATTCAATGTGAACAATACTATTTGAACTTTGCGTTAGCACTTGTGTTTATTTGTATCTTATATTGCTTATATTTTGTCTTTCGCGATGACGATAATACTTAAAGCGGTTGGTAGTGTGTCCAGTGAATACACCTAATACTTGAATAAACGAATAAAAAATGAATGAAAATACTTATTCGAATATAT
Organism: Acromyrmex echinatior; assembly: GCF_024713525.1. Classification (NCBI taxonomy): domain Eukaryota; kingdom Metazoa; phylum Arthropoda; class Insecta; order Hymenoptera; family Formicidae; genus Acromyrmex; species Acromyrmex echinatior. The sequence goes on from NC_141852.1 coordinate 21,558,290, forward strand.
TTCTTTTTTATTTGTCAAGAAACGAATAAATACTTTTTCATTCCATTTGAATGAATATTTTTTGAATATGATTACGAATATTTTCGTTTCGTATTCACTTTTACTCTGTATTATCTGTACATTAGAGCTTGCAAGCCTGCAAGAAAAACAGAAATCTGGTAAAAATCATGGCTATGATTACACCGCGCGCTTATTCCGCTACCTATACAATGGGCGTCCTTCTTTAACCTATAAGTTAAACAAAGATATTTTTATTGAAAATAAATAATACATCTCGGAATTTAATGTTCACAGAACATAATGAACGACGCATCCAAGATATTTTATACACATGTTTATGACATTACTATGACGTAACCGGAATTATATCAAAATATATATGGCGTTTTATCAAATAGATATTTATAAATTAAAAATATGTTACTTTCTAAAATATTTTTCAAAATTTCTAAGTTTCCTTCATAAAATTTGAATATTACAATGACAAAAATAAATAAAATTCATTTTTTTTTTTTTACTTAAAGTCATTAAAGGGCCGTTTATAGTTAAGGGTAACAATTGCTTATTGGAGCTTTTTTTAGTTATTTTGTTTGAATGAATATGAATACTCGTTAAATATTCATAATTTTTTTGTAAATAAATATTTTTTTAAACTCAAAATTTTGCATGAATATATGATTACACTTTTTTAATGTGAAAATTTTGAATAAATACAATTTGGAGCTCAATTACAATTTTTTGTATTCATTAGACACACTAGCGGTCGGTATCAAAATTTGTAGTCTTACATTTTCGCTTTACCATGCCGAAATGCACGGCTCAGGAGTGATTGCTATTTTGCATTACCACTAGTTGCTATACCACTTTGTTGCTATGCCGAAATGCAAGGCCTACTTGTGGCTTTTGGGCTACAACAAAAGTTCATCAATAAAATCTAACTTTTGGACACGACTGCGCTCCAAAACAAATGCCCTGCTTTAATAGCGAGATATTTTCTTATATAATTTCTTATATAATTCTATTTCATCAATTCCGACAATAATTCCTTCTCCGCCAATTTGACTTTGATTGTTTGTTAACCATTGATTCATGAGCTGAGAAGTTGTAAATATTTATTAAAGTAGAGAATTTTTAAATAAATATACAAGTTTTATGTTTCAGAAATACAAATATTTTACTTCAAAAACACAAATTTCCTGCTTTACAAACAATTGACATTGTTCCCCATTTATGTAGTTTTACCAAGTTATTAAATTACATGAATTACCTCTCTGCAAAAGTTAATCCAGTTAATTGCTGTGTGTGATGATATATTTATTTCTTTTTCTAGGAATGTCCTCTTTACAAACACAAATTTTTTGCTTTAAAACCACATTTTTCTAATGAATTTTTTTGTTAATAACTTTTTAACGAACATTTTAGCGATAGCTAATTTTAAAATCAAGGTCAGTCGGGGTTATGACTTTGACAACATATGTCAAGGTCATTGGAAGATAGTCTGTATAGCCCCCCCCTCCCCTATACTGCATAATTACCAAAATCTCTATTCTCGAAAGATCACTATGTGTTTTGAGTTTCTGTGAGTTTGATAATTTTTATATATGTATATAGAAAATGAGTTGGACAAAATGGAAAATTTTTTCTCACTTTATGGGACTATCACGAATTCAAAAATTTTTGATTTTCTGACTTGAAAGCTTAAAGTTTTCCCTACAAAATCATTTTTCAAAAATATTCCTAAAACTTTTTATTACTTTTTATATACTTTTTATATACGGATTAAATAAAAGAAACTATTTGACTTTGATTGCTCGTAACTCTGTTAAAAATCATCGTATCGCAATTCAAAAACAAATTTTTAAAGCTAAAACTTTGCTCTATCGAATGATATAATTGCCAAACTTTTTTTAAAAACATATAAACGTAATATAAATAAAATAGTGTTATGAATGTTTGTTCCAATCCAACAGACGAAAGTAGATAAAATTTCATTTAATCATGATTAATAAACATTGTAATACATATTCCATTGAATACACATTCTATTGTGCGATATACACGTGATTACGGATTAATGAGCCGTATTAAGGCTACTGTCAGTGCTAATTACTTAGTCCGCTAGTCTTCCATAAGCAAGGGATCAATGTAACGGCGAATTATTGTTATAAAGAAGTTGCGTCGAGGATGTATTTAATTTATTTCTCCTCACAAACAAATAGTTCCTGGTGATTTATTATTGTGTAAATTACCTACTGTTAGGAAACGGCGTTAAGCGGATTTATTGCGCGGCTCCGCGCGAATTTATGTCTTTATTTCTGTTATTATACACAAATAATTTGCGTTGCTTTTTGCACACCATAGTTTCTATGCCTGCTGTTATTGATCGATCGCCTTTATGTAATTGATTGTCACAGCGATTCCTCTTGATGCTCCATTAGTGCACGATGCACATAGCGGGATTAAATAAACCTATTACACGTCGCGCGGCTGTCTGTCTGACGGATATGGCGATAATTAGCTCTGATTCTTGGTTCGGGAGAGGAGCATACAATGCAATTCGATAACTGCTAGTTACACGCAAACAGCGAAACGTCACGATCTCACGTCAACGTACGCGCTAATCAAAATGTAATTATAACCGTATTATTGCTTCATAGAATCCTTTGTTACGATTCTTCTCGCAAATACGATGCATAAAAACACTATGCTTCCATAAACGCAGCGCGCGTTATTTATTCTTAATTAGCAGTTTCGGTATATTCATTACGCAAGATGACATATTTAGAACGTAAGAACAGTGCAAACGTAAAAATATACGTATTGCTTTGAAAGACATAGGTATTCTTATTCAGGAGCTGTATAATTAAAACTAGTTCATTAGAAGCGAGAAAAGGTTCTGCAATACAGCACTTTTAAACTTTTTCTATTGCGAGTTTCTTTCATATAAAATATTTTTATGTAAACAAATTTTTTAAATTTTAATTCCATTTACATGCTCATTTTCTATAAATTTTTTTCTAACGAATTTTGCTTTATTTTTAAAAGATGTTTGGAACATAAGAACATTGCGAACATAACAATAGCGGAGTCATATACTCGGAAATATTTCGAATAAGAAAATTTTCTGTAATAGCATTTTTTTTTTTTAAATAAGTTCTAACTATCAAAATAAGTTTACAGGTTTGTTGCACGATTCGTTAATCGAAAGGCCTTTATTTTTTAATGTTTATGCAAAATTTTGGTTTTTTTCCTATTTTTGATTCAGTTTTTTATATATATTTCAGCTTGTATAAATCGGATCGAAGTAAAAAAAAAGAGAATTATTCGTAATGAATTCTCCTACAAAACTACATTGGGTGAAACCTTCTAGCTATCGTACATAATCTAAAAAAAAGATAGAAACTACCGTTATTAGCGATTTTTGGCTTTTTCTTTGTAACTTGAGCTTAAATGCATATATATTAATGACAATGCGAGAAAATATAGATTTTATGATCACAAAAATGTGTTTTTAACCAAAGTTGGTTAAAAAAATTAAAAAAAAATCGACCGGAAATTGCATTGTTGTAAAAAAAAATTTTGATTTACTTGTCAGTTTTGGGCAAAAAGTCATAGAGCAAACTTTTTTTTAAATATTCTAGAAGGTTCTACTCAACATAGTTTTGTAAGGGAATTCATTACGAATAATTCTCTCTTTTAATTTCGATCCGACTTATACAAGTTGAGATATATAAAAAAAAATAACCGAAAACAGGAAAAAATCAAAATTTTGCTTAGACATTAAAAAAATAAAGGTCTTCCAATCAATGAATCATGCAACAAACTGACCTGTAAACTCATTTTGATGGTTAGAACCTATTAAAAAATTAAAATTACTATTATAGAAAATTTTCTTATTCATGAAAATTCCGGATATATAATATAATTTCCGGACTCCGCATTATTAGAAACACAAAACGTTTCTCTAATACTGCAGCAAATCTCAAACTCTTCCTTTTATCATGAATTAAAAAAAAAACATTTTATATAAAACCGTTTTGAAATCTTATTACAGTACATGTTTATTTTATAAATTTTTTCTAATGAATTTTGTTTTAATTTTTAAAAAATTACCGATTTTTTAAATAATAATATGTGATTATGCTATTTACGTGTCGGGAAGGTTTGAAGATCACTGCTCCGATATAGCAAGATTTAAAAAATATAGATCCAAGAAATTTAATAACTTCTATAAAATACGTTCATATATACCTTCTCAACGCCATCCGTGGATTTGAGCCTTCATCCTCCGGGATGCCGATATGACCGACCTGGAACTGCGTTCCGGGACCCCATACCAGCCTCTGTATCGTATTTCTGGGTCGCTCCGGCCTGATCCTTTCGCAAGAATTGATGCCTGGGGGTGGTACACTTGGTTTGCTCATCTTCGTTGCTTTTCGTGAAACGCCTTCGACGTAAACACCGAACCCGTATTTATTTATTATTTTCGCGTAACGAGGATTAAAACCGCCACTCGAAAATCATCTTTATGACTTCGAGACACACCACTTTGAGATATCCACACCTTGAGTTGACTTTTCTTCTACCTCCGCTTCGTAACTTTCACGGTCCTTTCTCTCTGTCCTCGATACGATCTTTGACCTATCAACCACGCATCTCCGCGAATCTTGAATCGTGGTCCCTCTCTTACCATATATTTTCTATAAATTGATATTTCTTACGATATAATTAAAGGTACATCTGTCGCAATGATATTTGTTGTTATTTTTTATTTGCATGTCCTTAGCTTTTGTCAGCCAAATCGATTTCAAATGTTCTGTGTGTGTCGAGCGTTTTTTTAGATAAAAGTTGTATGATTTTTATAAATTTATTATTTACGTAATATTCACAATTATATAGGTGACATCAATTAATTAATAGTTTTGATTAAAGTTTCTACTACTTATCTTTTCTTTTTAAATTCATTCATTGAGAAAGTAAACTTTAAGATTATTTGTTTGCATCGTGAGAACAGGTTCTTCGATCGCATGCTGCGTTGTCAATTTCTCTTGAGTAAATATGTATAATTTCTCCTGCAATTCTCGTTTAAATATCTTCGTTTCTACGTCAATATTGTTCCTTGATTACACATATATCCTACATTGAATTGATTAGCACGTATTTAATTATTTTAACCTTTTTGTCTTTTAAATTAATCTTTGGGATTGTCATATGTAAAATTTTTCTTTGATACATAAAAATATAGCATCTAAACAATTTTTTCTTTTTATTTTTCACAAGAGACATGCAAATGAAATATCTTGGCTCGGTAAAAAGTATTTGAAAATGAACTCTTTTTATAATGATTCTCATTAAAGCTATGCGTGTCGATTACTCTTGCTCGACCCCTCGTTTTTCTTTGCTTTGACTTTACTTTGTCCTTGACGAAGTTAGTCTCTTTCTTTCTCTCCCTCACAATTTTCCGCGCGTCTGGTCCGGCAAAAAGCTGCAGCCTCGAGGCAGACCGCTATCCAATTTTCTAACTGCTATTTTCTGCCGCACACTGGACTTCTCTTCGCAGTTCTTCACTCAGAAACAGCCAACAAGAACATTTCATTCCTGATTCGTAGACGCGTTTGTGTTCATCTAGTCTCTCAACCTCATTTCTTCACTTGTTGAATCATGATCTCCCTTCGGTATCGACACTATACCTCTAAGCCGATCCCATTATCGTCACGTAATTATCTCCACGGTTTACACGTCGATCTTTAGAATGATCTCTCTTTTTCGATCTTCGTTTTTTATCATAAGATGCCCGAGACTGGTTAATCTTTCGGCTTTCTTTTCTTCCCTCTAGCAAAATTCATTTCTCTTTCTCTCTCTCTCTCTCTCTCTCTCTCTCTCTCTCTCTCTCGCTCACCCCCTCGCTCCTTCGTCTCTTTCTTACGAATTTCCTTCCGCCCGGTCCTCGAGTACTTAATATGAACTGGCCTACAGCCTCGGGGCTGACCGGCCCACTTCTGCGAGAGTCAAGCTGGATCTGCAAACGGAATTATTTATCATGAGCCGTGAGCCGTGTCCTTTCGATATGCTCGAGCGAAATGTGGTTTTAAGTGACCTACGTAATGCAATTCACGTAAGGTATATCTAAGAATCTATATAAATTCACGATATGTCTATATTATTCTTGTAAAATAAGTAGAAATCTTGCAAAATAAAAATTTTACTGTGATCGAAACTCGATTATAATAAACGCTATTACTATTTATACACGATGTTTCAGTATTTCCAAAAAACATTGAGTAATTGATATCTTGGTGAATTTTATGTAAAAATGTATGGACTTGTACGCGATTTTTTCGAAAATTTTATCGTATATAAATTCGAAGATTATTTAAATACTATTTAAATCCTGTCGAAGCAAATTTTGTAATGAAAGTTATTAAAGTTAGTTATAATATAAAAAGATTAAGTTCTCTTTCTGGTGCAAAAATGTACATTGTCAAAGTCAATTTACAATTTTTTCTATTATTTAATGTGAAATATATTTTTAATGAAGAAAATAATTAAAATTTATATACACATGCGCAGACTTGTTTAGAAAAATTTTCTACAACGGAGAGTACAGTGAGTCAAAGAACTTGATATTAATGTTCAAAGATATCAATGTTACATGTCTCTGATTTCTCTAAAAGCGTATGGTATATCGTGAAACAAAAAGGAAAAAAAGATACAAACAAAGTTACAAAAAAATAGAGTGAGAATCCAACTGTGACAGGTTTCTTGTATATTTTGTATATATACGCGGGTCCCGGCGGAATAAAATATTTGTTGTTAGTAATGCAACATCCTATAGCGGCAGAAATGGAAGGTCCATGCATGATGTATTGGATCTTGGAACTTTGGTGTATAATCTTGCTGGTGCATCAGAACGCCTAGCCAATTTCAATACCTTTCTTGGAAATGTGCACCTTTTATGATAAAGTTCGCAGATGAGAAAAATTTCATAAAAGATTTTTAGAGAAAGAGAGAGAAAGAGGGAGAGGGAGAGAGAGAGAGAGAGAGAGAGAGAGAGAGAGAAACAAATGGAAATATAAGAACGTTGTTTGTAAAATAAATAAAAACATAAATATAAAAACAATATTTGTAACAAGTAATTTAAAATAATATTAAAATTAATATTATTGATATAAAATTATAAAATTATAAAGTAATAAAATTATTACGCTATTATTCATAAGGTTGATTATTAATCGTTTTTATATTATAAATATTATCATTTAAAACATTTTATTTTAATCTCGAATATATGGATTACAATTACCATGTAATTAATATAGAAACAGCGTTTTTTAATAGAAATAAACGCGTATTTAATAAAATCTTTTATACATTTATTATATCACAATTTTTTAAATTACTTTTACATTCACATAAAGATTTATCATTCTAGATACGAGGACAATTTTTTCATAGGTTTTTAATTTCTATTAGTTTAATTAAATATTTGAGCAACGATACTGTAATGTATGATTCATGTACCTACTAAAAACATAGAGACTATTAATAAGCTAATTGATAAGCTCATTAACGTTAATTATGAATTTTTTTTAGAGTAACTCACGGTCCAGAATTAATTTTTATTCAGGAAATATAAATTAAATAATGTTTCAAATTTAATATTTTTACGTAAGTTTCAAGTGATTATCAAATTAGTATGACAAGTTTGTTAATGTATTATAAAAAATATAAAAAATTAAAAAAATTGTGATATAATAAATGTATGATTTTGTTTACAAAATTTTACATAATCTTTGAATATAATTTTGAACAACAAACTATATGAAGAAAAAAGAATTAATTAATAAAATAAATATGTTGACTCTTTCTCATTATTTTTAAATTATTATTAACATAAAAATGATAAAATAATAAGTTTAAGATTATCTCGTATTAGAAGCTTATATATATTACGCAAGATAAAAATATCAATGTATTTTTATTTTATTTTATATCTTTCCCAAAAAAAATTATATTAATTAGACTTACGAAAGTATTGTGACGGTATAACTGGGAAATATCTTCTAATTTTCGATGTCCGAAATATCCACACTTCAGATTGATTTTCTTTCGAGGTCAATTTTTACAAAAGTCCATGTCAGCTTTAGAGAGATTTCGGATTGCACGGATCCAGGATTTTCACAACGAGCACACGTCACAATATCGCAGACTCGTTATACGAGATTGAACATGTTCGCACTTACTTAAGACCGGTACTCGCCTTACGGCGATTTTTGCTAGTGAATTTCGGATGATGCGACATGTCGACCGCGAATGCGAGTAAATCGCCGTTCGTCTTCGGGGATACGTAAGGTCCCGGTTCGGAGATAGGTGGTGGAAGAAGAGTGGAGGTTCTCGTGAGGACCGAACGACTCTTTCGAGATCATCAAGCACGTGAGATAATCGGGGAACGGGGAGTGAGACAGAATGTAAGATGAGAGAAGAAGCGGTTGGAGAAAGAGAAAAAGAGAGACAGAAAGCGGTAAGAGAGATCATAAAATCCTGAGAGAGACCATAAAGCGAAAGACCACAGACGAAGTCTCTGAATGAGTGCGTGAGCGAGGGAGAAAGCGATGGGAAGAGTGAAAGAGCACGTAGAGAGATGCAGTGAGGATATGTTAAGCGGAGAATGAACAGAAGTCATCTGCTCTACAATGATATCTGTGAAGTTGCAAATACCGGAAGAGAATACCTTCTCGACTGATGCAGTCAAAGAAAGCGGAAGAGAAGGAAAAAGCGGCTGCAGGAAACAAATCACTTTGAATATGAATCAGCACAAAGCAGCTGCATCAAGATGACGCAAAAGTCCTCTCTGTATCTTTTTATATTTGAAATGTTTTACGAACATTTCTGTTCTTGTTAACGTTATGAAAATTATTATTTGCGCATGTATGAAGAACATTTTGATAACATGTTGATCCATCCATTAGTGAACTACTTTTAACAACTTTCCGACAATATCATGAGGAAGGAGAAAAAGACAATCATGTGAGCAGCCATTTGGGAAAGATATGATCCGCCTGGTTAAAGAGAGAGAGAGAGAGAGAGAGAGAGAGAGAGAGAGAGAGAGAGCAGGAAGGAGGAAGAAGTAAAAAAAAAAGAAAAGAGAAGAAGGGGACTTGCCGGTCTACCGCTACTGAGATGGCGACCTACTGTCCTGCATACCGCTATTCGGCGCAACCTGTGCTGCAAGAAGGGAGTCGGATGTGCAATATACACTGAATGGAAGAAAAAAAAAGAATCATAAACTTCCTTTTAGCATGTGCTAGACAGACTTGCGATTATTTAGTCGGATTTCTTTCCAATCGTCTACGACCGATAGAGAGTTTAGCGGAGAAAGGTGATGCCGATTTCGATGTTTCGTGTCGCACGATCCGTGAACTTTTCCCGCTAAATCACATATGTGTCGGCGCACGAAGACCACGGATGCTTTCTAACGAGGATACTCTTCCATCACAGCGTGTTGGAGCGTGGTTTCGAACTTGTGCTGAACTTGCACTTCCTGCAGGCATTATCTACCCCGACAATACAAAAGCGGTTAATGAACAGTTTTCTCCATGTCGACCATGTTAACTTTTGCTGCAATTTAATGCCGTTAGTCTTTTCCTGATTTTCCACTTTTCAAACAGAAGACATGAAATCGGTTAAAAGAAGGCTAAAGATGATGGATGTTAATGAAACTGGTTATGTTTTATTAAAGATGATGAACTGTCAATCTCCGAAAAACGGAGCAAAAATACAGAAAAGTTGATCTACATTTAAATTTTATTTGCTATGCATTGATGCTGGCATTTTCATTTTCTCGCATGAAACACTTGCTAATTCGCTCTTAATTATTTATTAATATTATATTCTCGCTCTTGGTATATGGAAAATTTTTTACGTGCTCATTAGATAATGCAAGTACTTTCATTAAAATATGAATAAATGAACGTTCTATAAACAACGGAGCTTTCGAACGAAAATGCCGTGAATACCACTCTCTTTTCTCTTCGCATAACCGAACATTGTAATCACAATGTGCATACGAATTTATGAAACAATAAACACCTTGGATTATTCGATAAATGCAAAGAACGGTGTGAATTCAGTAATATTGTCGAACATATTATCCTGTTATTTTGTCCCGTTCGCCCACATTGTTTGATTTTCGCGTAAAAAGGAAATATATTACGCAGCATATGTTTATGTAACTCGCGCATTTAAATATGCTATCAATTATACATTTTCCTTTTTAATGTCAAACTACTGCAGCATTTTCTGCATTTGCATCGCAAAATATTTAATAAAAATGCTCTTGTAAAAAAGTTCTATGAATCATCGCGGTTGGAAACATCAATTTGGAAAATGTATTCAGCTGCCAGAATGAAAACAGTTCGCAATCCCATAAATTGTTGCGGTACATCAGTTTGAAAAATGTCAATTTTGGAGATTTTATTCGCAGAGCTTCTGCATTTTCCTAAAATCACCGAAAACATTCGCCATCGTGAGAATTAATCGCGTTATACAATACATTGAAAACGCTTTATTCCTCTAAAATAACTTTTTGTGACACTAACAATCAATTTCGTAAAAAGATACATAAATTTCAAGCCATTTATTATTCATACGAAGCCCACAAAAGAATTTACCTGACGCAGGAAAGTCAATCAGGTTTTTAGACATGGATCATAGTTCGCGTATTCAATTTGTTAAAACTACATACAAAGAATGATTTTGCAGAAGTAAAAATTTTGTTAGGTACAAATCCGAAAATAATTTTGTTAGATAATCAGAATAATTTTGTAGGAATTTTCAGCAATGCTAAAAAAAGTTTTGACATTCTAGTAATCAGTTTGAGCGTTAAATTATTTTTAGATTTGTACAATATCTAGCTACTGTTTCAGATATTTCAGCGAAACTATTCTATCCTAGTATATTACACGCATTGCCATTCTGCTAACTTGTAATTTAATGTATCTCGATTTCAACTTCTCGTGTTATAACTTCTTTAATTTGAATTTTAATTTTGATTTAGTTAGCTTCTGTTTTCTCGAGTTTTCCTCATTTGCATACTTATTTTCTTTTTCTACGCTGTAATACGTGGAATTTGTAATTCTCCATGAGAGCATCATATTATCATTGCATTTACATCTTACTGCTTTTATGAAACTTATTACTTTGATGAAATTAGCGATGATTGTACCTACTATTTATATATACAGCAAAAATTAAAGAGTTCTATCTTTTAAATATCCATGTTATATCAAATATTATGTGTATATTTTATAAACTGTATTTTGAGAAAAGAACATCCTTTTTATGTTATATTTACTTTCTTATTATCATGAAAACTGATTTTTATCTGAATATAAGTGTAGCATTCTTATCTTACCGTTAAGCGTTTAAATCGTTATCTTTATAATATTATCTTTTGTGAACTTGAGTTGAATAAAGATTATCGCATAGAGCTTTTGTTCTCGCGTAATTTCTCAGAGTCATACCATAAGGATCCGGTGGATATGTAATCGAGGCAACGATAATAGTCATATCGTAGGTCGTATACTGGCGTACAAATGTGCACAGATTAAATTACGTAATTGTGTGTAATACTAACCGCAGATGTGTTCACATTTCACTGCACGAGAAGAGAGAGAGAGAGAGAGAGAGAGAGAGAGAGAGAGAGAGAGAGCCGAATTATTTTTTATCCAATTTTTTCACGTAAATTAATTTTGCAGGCATGCTACACGGTGAAACAAAAGACGCTCGAGGTTGAATTTTTATGAGATTCTCTTTATATTGATTACAGGTGAATATGAAACCTATAAAAATTTTAATTTTTAAAAATTCTTGAACATAATTTATGTAAATACGGAACATAATATATAAATACGGAAAAATGATTTTACTGAAGTAATTAAAAATTTAGTTAGATAAAGATCTGAAAATAATTTTGTTGGGCCATCGAAATAATAGTGTAATATTTAATTAATAGTGTAACACTTTGTTAGAATGTCAGAACTATTTCCAGTATTTCTTATTATGTTTGTACGCCCTACATAATTATTTTGATAATCCAATGAAATTATTTTCAGAGCTAGCTAAATTATTAGATGCTTCAGCGTTCTTTCTGTGTAAAAGTATATCTTTAGATTAAATTTGCTTTATAATGAATGGAATGATCACGAAAAAGATATGTTTATAACAAATTAAATTAAAATTTAATAAAAAATTATGGATTTTCCGAAAATATTTTCGAAATAAAACGACATATTTTCTACATTACCATATTTAAATTATTGGCTAATATCATTTACAATTACGATGATTAATATATTAAATATTAATAGTATAATATTTCACAAAATTTTCAGCATGAGAAAAATTTCCACTGGTTTCATCGTAATAATATATTTTCGTGGCTAGTATTCAGCATTATGTTTTACAAGCGTTAATGCTAATAGCGTTATGACTTATTTAAATAATACAAATTGCACTCGCATTTTAAGTAGTTGCGATGGTAAGTTATGTTTGACATCAATTTTATAAATAAAATAAAAGAAATGTTACATTTAATGTATTCACGCTTTCTAGTTTTGCGAAATTAAAATTTTATTTGAGAATGTTTTCAACTGCTGTATCAATATAATATAGATGATAAATTTTATTGTATATTGTTATTCATTAATATTAATTATTCATTAATATTAATTTGATCTAATTCATTATATACGTGACAATATTAAGCTAGTACAAGATTAAATAAAATTTTTTATGAAATTGCTTAGTAAATCTATTGAAATCACAAAATCTTTTGAAAAAATTATTTTATACAATTATTTTCTTATTTTTTCGATCGAAATTATTGCCATCATTCCAACTATTAAGCGTAACAGGATTTGATTAGATACTCGGAAAGCGATATTCTGTGATAGTGTCTATTCTACTGCAAAGATGCGATTAATAGATTTTTCGTGATGGACTTTTAATCTACGTTATTTCACAACGATTTGGACGAAACTTTTATTTGTTACACGGACAGCTTAACGCGGTTTTCCCACCGAAATAAAAATCTCGCGTGGATGCACACTTCGATAAGATGTGTTTGCACGTGTACGTGCATGCATGAAACCAGCTCTCTGTTCACACGAATCTTTCCAGTCGACAGTAATCGACGGAATAGATTATAACGTAATTAACTGTATCGTGAGGCTGAGATCACTAAATAGGATCAGTAATGTTTTTAATATGAATTTTCTTCGTAGGCGAGTATAGAGAAATTTCACCACTCAACTTTCGCGACAACTCAATATCGGTGTGATAATTTTTTTTATTTTGTAATAAATTTTTAGTGTTTGTTTATTGTATATGTATATACTAATTTATCAATAAGCTGTGTTTAATTTGCAGTTCTCGATATATTTTAAATATTTTCGCGTAAAAATTATAAAATTTCGTGTTTTGCATCGCGCAAAATGCTTGAAGGGTAATGTGTTACTGTAATTTGAGAGAATTATATTAATATATATATTACAAAAATGAGTATATTGCAATCATAAAGTTGTTAAATAATTGAAAATTATTCCCATAATAAACGAAGTTCAAAGAAATTAACGAAAATTGCAAATTATTTTAACTTTATCGTGAATTACTATCTAAACTTAAGATTAATTTTTTTTTATTATGTAGGGTGTCCTATTTTAAAACATTCACTCAAATATCCCAGAAACACTGCGTTAAATCGAAAAATATTTCAGACAAAAGTTTTGTAACTCCGAGGGGGACATAAGATGGTATTATTGGTTTGATCTTGGATGGCGATGTCAAGGTCAGGGCAAGGTCACTTTGAATGTTTTAAATAGAATCTTCAATTTTTTATTACGTATTCTTATAGCTTATCTCGAGAGCTTTCCAAAATACTATAATTAAGTTCATTTTCATTAAGTACTTTGCGAATTATAAGACTTGAAAGTTATAGTATCATCGGCATTAGTATTATCCAAGATATTTAATCGACGGCTAAAACCTCTTGAATGTTGTTCACTTGAATGTTTTTGCACATGTTTTGAAAATTCATTTTTATGTAAAAAATGAAAATAACAATCTCTAATTCGGACATCTTGGGTAATGCTAATGCCAACGGTACTGTAATTTTCAAGCCTTATAACTCATAAAGTACTTAATTATAGTGTTTTGGAAAGCTCTTGAGATAAGCTACAAGAATATGTAATGAAAAATTGAGGGTGCCATTTAAAAAATTCAAAGTGACCTTGACATCGCCATCCAAACTCAAACCAGTAATACCATCTTATGTCCCCTCGGAGTTACAAAACTTTTGTCTGAAACACTTTTCGATTTAACGCAGTGTTTCTGAGATATTTGAGTGAATGTTTTAAAATAGGACACCCTGTATATTTAAGACATGATATAACATATAATTATGGTCATCATAATAGTCATAATTGTTGTATAAGCCTCTAGAATCGACGTTTATTACAGGGAAACGACATTACAGTAATCTAATTTTGCTCTCTGAAAGTTTAATTGTTGCAAGTCGCTGCACTCGTAAATGTAATTAATAAACTTCTGTGCTCGGATGCATCTCTGTCATACCTTGGGATTTTCTGGAAAGTCAAAGGGTGAAATGATTTATAATTGTAAAATTAAATTTATGAACTTTAAAAATGGAACACTGCCGACTCCTTATCTTCCTATCGGAGTAAACTGCGGATTTGTATTGGATTATGATGAAATTTATTGTATTATTGAAATAACAAATTCCACAAACATTTAACTTTCCAACTGCATTACACAGAATACTGTTTATACTTTACACTGAGATTAAAGTTACTGTAACTTTACGATAATTTTAGTTTATAAGTTTTTGTTATTTACGAGAATGTTTTATATCATCATAAAAAAAGTTTTAGATTGCTTCAGAGGTTTTTAATAAATTTTTTCCCTTATTATAGACACATACATACATAAGTTTTTTCAAATCTTTTACAGATTTTGTTTCGTTGAACAAACCGCGTTTTAATTTACTATTATAATATTATTAAAATGCTTAATAACCATGTCACGTGCAGAGATTGTATTCGCGATACGAATAGAATTCAAAAGGGCACAAGTGAAATTAAATCATTCTCTGAAAATTACTACGCGTTGTGTAACTTAATACGACAAATAGCCGATACAATTGTTGTGAAGGGAACAATTTTTGTCGACCTCATTCCAAGAATATTTCCACGTTGCATGTGTAAGTGATTTAATATGAACGTACTTGCTGTTCCAATTAAGGCGTTCTTCGGACAAATATGTGTCACGGGTCATCGGTATAAAACCAGGACAATGAACAGTAGATTGACAAACCTGCTTGACAAAGATTACAATATATGATGACAACTTGCTCCTTTTTTTAATGTCAGTTTTTATCTCGACAGCGGCTATTTGAATATGAAATATCTTTTGACTTTGACAATCAAGATATACCAAGTGACAAATAATTTTCACGGTTGCTCGATTGCGGTTTTATCATTTCATATTAATCTATTCTAACACTTTGTCTCTTCAAACTGTTCTTGAATGCGTTTCCGTTTCATAGATTCAAAGTTTCACAGACTCCCCGTTGCTACTTCGTTATTGCACACGCCTTTGCAATAAAGTATTCAAATTACAATTCTGTGCTTTACACGTAGATGAAAACGAATTGCTGGCCTAGAAAAAGTGTCTCATCAGAATGTTATAGCGTTACGAAATAAGTTTTAGTTTGTTCGTCCTTAAAATATTGCGATTTTAATTTCGAAGTGGTGGAAGAGTAAAGTATAGTGATATGAACACTCTTTACAAGATATTTTATACTCTCGGTATTTATATAATTCTCATCGTGTTGTTATGTGTTGGATATAAGATATAACCAACATTTTTAAATCTACATCATGTTGGAGAAAAAAAGTTGTTGACATGACTAAATTAACTTAGTTTGTTTTTATTTTTTTCGTTGGAGAATTTATGCATGTACTTAAGTTAAATATAATATGTTTGACTTACATATGTTTGAAATACATTTATTCTTTATCAACTGAAATAAAGTCAAATTAAATTAATTTAATAGTCGAGTGAATAATTTTTTTCTCAATCTATTAATATTAACACGAGAATTATATAAACGCTGCATAGTGTGAAATCCACATCCACATTTTTTGGAATATTTTTTTTATGAATATTTTACGAGAATGCCTGACACACACACACACACACACACACACACACACACACACACATACATATTGATTATATTTATTATATTTGTATTAGTTACAAAACTAGGCTTTTTAGTATTCGCACATATATGCGTGAAATATTTTTCGAGATAATTTCGATATTATCTTATATTCGGACTCAGCACACTTTATATCTACAGATAGAAATGAAAGTTCTGAAAGAGTCATGGAGGAACAACTTCGAGCATTTCCGTGCAATAGTAGTTAGGATTGCCATATGTCGCACGTAATGCTAGTGACGGCTTAGAGGAAGTCATTTTCATGCTCGCTTGCATTTCGCTTAAAGCGATCACGTTCGTATTAATTTGACATTACAAATGTAGAGAAAGAGAGAGAAAGGGGAGGGGGAGAGAGAGAGAGAGAGAGAGAGAGAGAGAGAGAGAGAGAGAGAGAGAGACATGGATTCCGTTATCGTCCCTTCGTCGAACATACGTTAAGTTCGCGCAAAGTGATCGGCATGCCAGTTACACAGCTTGCTTTTCACGCAAGATTACCGCGCGTCTGCATGGCACACGTCTGCACCGTAATTTACGCGGAATGCGTATGCACATGAGGAGAAACACGTTGCGTATCCAATCCGACGGAATCGTTTTCAATATACCCGTTACACGCACAACGCTCACCGCTTGCTCGCCGAAGGTATTCGTTTGCATTGTCGAAACGTGAATTTTGTAATAATGTCTTAATGAAGGTGAATAAGGCTAATTGCTAAAGAGATATCCTAATTGGATTAAATTATTCAATGTCAGAAGTAGTATTGTATATTTCTCCGATATATTAAATCTTCTCATGACAAAATTATGTCAGAAAAGAAAGAAGAAAAATTCTATTTATTATATTTTTTTATGTTATTATATTATAGACATGGAGAAATTACTTCAAAAAATGCTACTATTTATTATATTTTTATTATTTTTTAAATAGATTTTTTTAATCTCGAAGGCAATATTTTCAACATTTTATGTCTTTCACATCTGTATTTTCTACATATAAGATCATTTATTGAAGGAATATTTTTGCTGTTAATTATGAAATCATCGATAAGTACAGCTAAGTCTAAAAAAACCATAATTTTAACCTCTTCTCTCTCTCTCTCTCTCTCTCATCTCGATGCTATTTACATTTATCGAGATTACAGTTCAATTGTACATTCTAGCATTTCTGAGTCACTGAAATTTGATTGAGATTGCGTTATTCTTATCATATCGTGTTATTATTTTTTAACCAAGTTGATCGAATTCCAAACAACGTGTGATTTTCTTTGAAACTTTAAAATCGACATGATATGGTTTCAATCGATATGTTTACCAAAATTTATTGAAGTGGATCTTTTATATTCCAGAAATTTTTCAACGTATCGCGTATGTCAGGTATGCGAGAATGAATGTGATGAAATCAATGCTTTCGGAAGGCACCAATTGATTTTCTGCAGTGATGCAATGCCTGTTAATAAAGCTATTATAATTCTTTGAATATGCTTTTAAAAAGACGAACGCAAAACAATATATGTACCTATTTTTAAATGTAGAAAAATGGAGGAATAAGCGAATAAAAAAATTGTATCATAGTTATTAATAAATAATATCTAATGAAACTTTTTTATAATTAATTTTATGATGATAATATTAAAATTATCTTTTTTTATACAAATCCCATTGTTTTACATAATTGGCACATGATGTAATTAATTTAATTATCTGAATTTTTTAAACTTAATAAATTTTATAGAGACTGTTTTATGTATCTTTAATTCTTATGTAGGCGATTAAAGCGCTACAATTTTTTTAAATTTCTGTTTTTAATTATTCAAATAATTTTTTGTTTATATGCCAGGAAAAAGCAATAGAATTAATTTCATTCTCAAATATTTTAAATACAATTTTCGCAAATATACTTTTTAAGATAATTGTATAACATTCAAGTATATTATAGTATATCCTCGCCGAATACATAATCGTTTTGAGCTCGAAATATACAACAATTAACATTGAATTTCAACAATGGTTTATACGTCATGTCAGGTTGCTGATATGTTAATTTGTGAACGTTTAATTAATACAATGTGAAAGTAATCCCGTTAGATCGCTTATAATCATGTATAGCAACATAACGCATCGAGCCATATCTCGATGAAACAAATTCGATATTCGTAGCTTGAACGAGAATGCTCAATAAACGAGACCGTGTGTATTTCGCCGGCATTAAATCCGCAGAGTAACAAGCACAATCTCTTGCACTCGCTTTGGTTAACCCAAATTTGATTAACACAGAGGAATGCAAATTGCAGCGTACAAGTGATCAACATGGCTGCTTATAATTCACTGTGAAACGAATGCGAATCCACGTGCGAAAGGATAGATATAAAAAAAAAGAGGAGAAGTGATAGTTATTATACTGTTATTATACAAATATGTGAAGCATCTCACTCATCTCCTGCTTTCTCTCAATTATAGGTTCTCTAGTCAATCTGGAGTTTTTTTTCATTCTGACGTGTTGTTTTTGTAAATTTTATATGAAAATATGAAATTTAAATTTTATTTTATATTAATTTTATATTTGTTTTTGAAAAAATTATATATTTTCTGTTAAATTTTATATGTATCTATCACTTCGACTGTACTAGATGGGGTGAAAAGTAACCTCCTTGACCGCCAGAATGCGCCACTACTGCAAAAAAGTTTATGGTGCCTTGTAGTCCGTTCATATTTAGGCAGACATGCCAAGTGGCAGTGCGATACTGCCCTTAGTTTTGTTTTGAGAGCTGATTGTTGTTGACGTGTTTGCGAAAACGATTTTCGTTCTCTCATAAAACATTATTTTTTGAGAGGCAAAACGGCGAAGGAAACAAAAGAAAAGTTGGATAAATATTATGTGGCTAATACTCCGTCAGATTACACCGTCAAATATTGGTTTCGAGAGTTTCGTGGTGGCCGCAACTCCACTACCGATGAAGTCCGCAGCGGCAGGCCCTCCGATGCGGTTACCGAGGAAAATGTCAAAAAAATACATGAAATGGTGTTGGCTGACCGGAAAGTGAAGGTGCGCGAGCTAGCAGATGCTACAAAGATTAGTACTGAGCGAACACGCCATATTTTGGGCGAGATTCTGCATAAGAAAAAAATTTTTTTCATTCCCAAGGAGGTTACTTTTCACCCCACCTAGTATATATTCTTTTTAACTTTATCTATAAATTTTATAATACGTGTGTATCTTGTATTTTAATAACGTCAATATGTATTTATTTTACTAAATTTTTTTTTTAGCTAGCATGTAAATTGTTTCTGTAACAAATGCATATTGCGTTGAGATTGAATTTATTTGGCTATTTTTTGATACTTTAATGTTGTTTTTATTCATTCTTATATGTTGATATTTTAGATTTCCGCGATTTGTAAATAACTAAATAAATATACCTGCGTTTATATTATTAATAACTTGTAAACACACGTGTGGATGATAAACGCACGCATAACTATATTTTTAAATATAAATATTTTAAAAAATTTACACTAAAAAATATCTAAATATTTTAATATTTAAAATAAGAGGAGATTTTGGAGTATTATAACAAAGTAATAATACTATTAATAGAAAACAAAGATAAACTTCCAAAGATTTTATAAAATAAATAAATAAAATAAAATAAAATAAATAAGTTTTGTATTTTATATACATATATGCACATATATGCAATATAATATAATAATATAAATATTCTACTAAATAAAATAAAGTATAAGCTTTTTACAATAAAACACATTCTAATAATAAAATTTAATATAAAATTCCATTGGTTTTCTCTCTCTCTCTCTCTCTCTCTCTCTCTCTCTTTCTGAAAGACTTCATAGTATTTATTACACATGACTTTGTCACAAAGGCAGAGAATACAGAGACACAAAAAATAAGAGCACTAGCAGATGCTCGGGTAAGCTTTCAAAAAAACTTGTAGATACGGTTGTAAATGCATTATACAGTGTACTGGAAATACTCGAAAAAGCTCACTGGTGAAAATGAAGAGTGACGCGAGCTAGACGTTAATTCCGTTGTTATATATTCGGTACGCTCAACGGACTTTTGAATATTTACGCTTTGACATACACATTTAACCACGAATGGACAGCGACGTGGGTGACAAACGTGTAAATCACGAAGTCTCGCACAGAAGCCGAAATTGTGAAGTACGTACTTTTTGCCGAACATCTTTTTCCGAAGGATCTTTGAACTGGAAATTTTCGAGAGAGGATTGGTGATAGATTGATATAATATAGAGCGATTTGAATTTTTTATCAATTAATTTGCTTTATGTGAATTATTGAAAAGTTAGAATAAATAACGTTCGTTATAACCACTGAGCATTGCAGAGTTTACAAGTTGTTGGAGACTATTTCATGATCTTTATCCTAACATACATGAAGTATTATTAGATTTGTTCAGAGAAGATACAGTTATAGGTAATAAAGATTTTTGAGTTACAAAAACTTTTATGATATAATTAATTATTTTTAATGGCAAATGCAAATAATGTATGATCAATTTATTTTATCAAAAAATTATTTGTATTATTTAAAATTGTATAATCAATTTTTTAACTGACATAATAATTTTGTATCTCTTTTTATATAGAAACTATGCAATTATTATACTTGTAGAATTCCGCTGGCTTAGAGAAAATGAGAAATAGGAACTTCGGGTTCCTGGATGGATTTCATCATCCATCATTATGTTTGGCACACAGAACGAGTTTGATTCGCTGCCATGTACAATACTAAGATATATCGATTTCTCAATTTTCCACGCACGCGAGACATCTGGAATTTGCTTTAAAGGAAAGCAAGGGTGAATATTTTTAAAAATCGCGACTATAAGTTAAGCACGCTGTACAGAGAGAAACGCACAGATAATATTGATTTTTTAGTTATGTATAGATACTGGTTACAGTAAATGCTGCCGGGGTCTTTGTTACCGTTAAAGACGCGGCCCCGCCTATGTATGTACATATAAATATTTTTCAAAGCAAGCCGTAAGTTAGCGCACCAGGACGGTGTACTTCTATTCCTTTACATCGCTGATAATCCGAATAGACAAATAATATACGCGTCCCCTATTGACGTCTTACTTTGTTATTCCCAGTTAGATATCAAAGATTCACCCTCGTATTTGAGATGTTATAACTGATATTTTTCTTTTCTGTCCTCGAGGTTTGATTTCTTATATAAATCATAAATTTTATATTGCGCAACATCTGTCCGAATTAAATATTGCAGCGAAAAATCTTTAAAATTTTTTATTTTGCGTTTAAAAGATTAAGAAATATGTAGGTGTTTTATATTTTGCAGTATTAGTAAAAAAAAAGATATCGTGGAGCATCAAATATGGATTTTGATTTTATAAATTTAACAATTAAATAAATTTAGGCTCTATTGAAATAAAGCAAACAAAAAGAAATGCTTCCAAAAGTCAAACACTAGATGTGTACATTGAACTTATTCAATACGATTATAATGAACTATAATATAAGCGGTTCCATTCTTGAGTCCTTCTTAGAATCCTCTTCAATTTTATACAAATCAAATAATATAGGTAAAAAATTCACAATGAATATTAACATATAATGGTCAATATGCAATATTTATAAATTTGGACATATAAGGTAACGTCAGATTTCACGAATCTCGTGACATGTAGAACGTTATGTGTGTATACTCTGTATTGAATCTTGATCAATCAAGTAAACATATGGCTACAACGCGAATTGATCGGTTTATTGACAATGTATATAACAGGTGATAGATGAAAGGTCCAATCCGTGATATTAGACAAAGATATTAACATCACAGAAATTGTATATCCTACATACTTGAAAAATAAATGTGTAAATTATGTATTCATAAATTTAAATATCTTCGCATCGTGCTGTTCTTATTCTTAGTCTTTAAAACTTTAAGAGCTATCGATCGTGGAGCATCCAATTTATCAACAAAACGATCATTCAAACTTATCCCCTCGAATTATTAATGTGAGTTATTGCATTGTTAACATATTGAGTTATAGCATATCTAAATCGAAAAGTTTTGACGTAACGGAATTGGACGTCATGGAATAGAAGAATTATTTTTTTGCTCTAACTATATAGAATTATTTCATCATTATTTATACAATAAATTAGATAAGAGTTGATACTTTTTCGATTTATATTGCACGAGAAATCTTTTTTGAAGAGATTAATTTTTGAAAAGATTGAAGATTAACGCAAACTTGAATTTTTTAGTTTTTACCAATTTAAAATGTTTTTAAAACTAGAAAAATAAAATGTGGACACGTTTATAAAACAACATGATCGTAGCATTTTTACTTAAATGTAAATTTTACAGTATACTGTGCTAAAATTTTCAGCGATAACAATACACGACATATTCGCAACAATGTACTACCATACAATATGTCTATTATACGAATCCAGTCAGTGCACTTGCTTGGTCGCGTATATTTCTTGGATATATATATGCATAGTTTGCATAAATAAGGTTGTCGTGTTATTTCTGCAGTATTCTTGGTTATATATACATACATACACACACATATATATATATATATATATATACATATTCTTAGTTATATATGTATATACCTGAATTCCATCATCGGGATTTTTCTTTCACGAGATTTCTTCTTTTGCGGATGGGATTTTGAAAAGTCTTTAAAAAAGTGCTAAAATCAAATCTCAAATATTGTCTCGGTGATGAATAATCGCAAATATTCTATCATTTATTCTGAGAAATGTATCATATTGAATTAAAGAGATGAGAGGGATAAATTTCAATGATAACAGCGGACGTATTCTTGAGATTTTCTCTTAATGCATTAATCATGGGAAACGGGAGTATTATTTATTGTCGGTATACGTAATGTTTTCAGCGCATAAAAGTATGGTGAATTATTACACTCATTTCAAAGGAAATTTATGCAAATTATTTCATTTTCAATGTCTCATAATTTCAAAGATTTTTTTAAACGTTACAATTTTAATTGAAATATTAATGATATTTTTGAAAGTTTTGAACTATATCATTTTCGAATTTTACGAGTAAAGGCAATTTGGAATTTAGTAGGGTAACTCCGACAAATAAGCCACGCTGGGATTTACATCGCAGAAGTCATAAAAAATAGAAGGAGTGGAGATAATTTTCCCACAACTACTCTGTTACATGCTATGTTATGTTATATTAGTATTGTGTCATGATTTCAGCTTCTTATTGTTAATATTAATGAAATTATTGTGAGTTAAATCGATTTGTCACTGTAATAAGTAACCCCATCATAAATTATAATGTACATAAAATGATTACTATAGGGCGTGTAAAAGATTTAGTGATTATTTCATGATACATGTAGTGGAATAGTAAAGCATGTTGTATGACAAAATACAAGTGCTTTGTTTTTGTATTCTTTGTTTAGTTTATTGTCTTGTATATCCCACCTGTTTGGGACATATGACATTTTTAGCGGGCGGGGAATTTATGCCCAAAGCATACAAAGTGCGTAGTTTAAATTCAGTGCACTAAATGCGATAAACGCATTAAAATGAAATATGTACCTCATATCATAACACTTGTAATATATGTAGGAAGATTGTAATTATTATTTATTATTTGCTTTACATATTTACCATTTTTATTCCTTAATAAAACTTTATAAACACATTTTATAAGTTATTATTACACAATAACTTAATATCGAATGTATCTTTTTCAAGGATTTTTAAGCATCACAATTTTTTTTTAAGCGAAATTAATTATATCTCTGAAAATTGCGAATTACATCTATTACTTTCGAATTTTATAGGCAAAGTCTATTTTTATCGAATAGTAACCTAAAAATTAGTATTTTTTCTGTTGATAAAGAAAAAATGAAATATTGAATTTCAACTTTTACTGAAATAGTCTCGCTAGATATTCGAAAAAATGGCGAGAACATTTTAAACATCGATATGTAAACCGTTATATCTGCTAGCAAAGATTCAACGACATTTGCAGCTCAAACGTTATGTCGGCAGAGCACATTTTACGCGACATGTTTAATCTTCTGGACTAATAGCACTGTAGGATTATATTCCTGATATATCGTGACGTCAAACAAAATGCGTTTTAGCTGCGTAGTAACGCAGTTTTTGCTATTTGTTACACGAAAATATGTAGAAATGGTTACTAAAATATTACTATTCGCGTGATTGACGATTCCAGCCGCCGTATTTACTTTTCATTTTCAACCCTTTACGATTTCTACACTTTTTCTCCTCTCTTTCTCTTCTATTGTCTCTCTCTCTCTCTCTCTCTCTCTCTCTCTCTCTCTCTCTCTCTCTCTCTCTCTCTCTCTCTCTCTCTCTCTCTTTCGCTCGCTCGCTCGCGTCCGAGACCTGCAGAAATAGGTTGCGAAGCGAAGCGAAGGGGCACGTTATGTGTCGTGGACGAGGCTTGTGATCGATAGGGTCTAAACCGCCCCTACCAGGCAGCCCCATACTAACGTTATTCCGTCACACCATAACCCACACATACATATCGTATTTACCAACACTCTCGCGTCGTGTGCATAATGCGACATACATAAATATACAAGGGACGGCAGGGGCAGGATGTAACTAGCAGCGAGAAAGCGCAACTCGTGTTTGCTGACACGAACTCGCAAAACGATACACTTGTCAATACTTTCGGTATGTAGCGTTGTGATTGCGTCTTTTTATTTTATTTTTAAGCAAGCATATAGAATATTTTGCGTTCTCTACATCGTTTTTAGGATTAAATACGGATTTTTGCATTTATTTTAAATGAAAATATCAAATTTTTTTACATTTTTGCTAAGAAAAACCATATAATATAACGAAGAGATTTTGTTCATGAAAAATTATTTGAATAAATCAGCTGCAAATTGTATCGGATGCTTTGTTGAATTTCCCTTCTGCTTTCTCAAACAAGAAAATATGAGTTAGACTATTGTTCTCACTTTACGAAGTTGAACGCGAAGAATTGGCGAAGAAATTCAAACGGATTGCGATCGAGGATGTTTCTCTACACACAACTATTTCTTCGTCTTATATAGATGATGCATACGCGACATATGTGACGACCTTACTCAAATGCAGAAACGAGATCATACCGTAGAACTTGGTCGACGTCCTTGCAGAACCTCGACAAATTTCTTCCTTTTGACATCTTAATTCCGTGAGGGATTTTGGTCTTCCTTCCTTCCTTCCTTCATGTTTTCGCAATGTTCCACCGAGGTGGTTAACCTTTCTGTCGAAAATTTCCATGCGATATGTCGTTTAATCGCATATATTTCAGCTTTAAAATCCGCGATGATTTAATTGCTTCTAATTTAGCGTAGGTATATTTGCTCAACAATTCTGATAACTCCAACAAACCTCTTTCGTTCCCTTTTGTTAATGTCACGAGTTTATTCCCCTCGTGCTGCATGTTAAATACACATACATATACATGTATATGTATGTGTATATACACAGGTTGTCCCTTGAAGAGAATACGTACTCTCTGCGAAGTTTCCTTCATATACTCAATATTTACCTACCTAGTGCTAATACGATGTAGATAACCCAGTTCGAAGGTAATCACATATAAAGCGAAAGCCAACGAACTGTGCAGAGAACGCTTGTAATGTCGAGCATTTCGTAATAGTGCGTAGAATTGCTCGAAAATATGAAGGCAATCCACATTTCATAAAAAGAACGTAAAGACTAAGGGTTAACTGAACACACAGTATATTGAAAAAAAAATTACTAAATTTTGATATATATATATATATATATATATCTTTTTTTTTAATACAATAGTACTAAACTTACAGCAAACCCAATAAAACATGATAGTTAATGAAATTAATGGCGCTTGTACCAAATAAATATATTTGTTTACGTAATTATTTTTTACTCAATTAATTTTCACTCAATTACTTTCTTGATAACAGAACAATAGCACTCGGTACTTGATAAAATTCTTTAAATAAAATATTTCTTTGAAAATATAATTAGAAATATATAATAGTTGGATAATTAAAATAGATACACAGTTAAGATTTTTATAAGACATTTTTCTTTGGAAGTATTGATACCGTTATTTTAAAAATAAGATATATATATATAATATATATATATATATATATATATATGTAGACATTTTAATAAAACAATATAATTAAAATTCAGATATTAATAATAATAATTATTTTAATCTTCTAAACAAATTGTGTTTCCAAACTTTTGAACGGTATACTTATGTAATTTCTCTTATAATTGCTCGTATGTACGAATTTCTTGAATTATCTTTTTAAATCTTATTACTTAAACCTTATTACTTTGTGACTTCGCTACAAATATTCCTGAAAGATATTAAAACTATTAAAAGAATAATTATTTCAAATAATTTTATATGTTTTATATAATTATTTAATTAATGAAATTTTGTGAATTATAATTAAATTTTATTTTTTGTCTTATAAGAAAGAATTATATCTTGTTATTAATATTTATTTCCTTCTTGCAACAGCACGAATATGTTTTGCTTACTTTATGGTTATCTCATATCATAGTTTTTACGAATATTTATGCAACACATTTCGAGATTATCATATGGAGAACCAGCAGAAATATAAATAAATTCTTATTTCACAACATCCGAAGTGCGATTTTTTTTTCTTTTTGACAAACTCATCTTTGCGATTAAATTCAAATTCGGCTAAACGAGCGAAGTTATCTGCTAACGTTCTGATAAGACAATCGTCCAAAGTGCATATTAGAGCAAATTGCGGAATTGACTAATCGGACATGACGTATCCATCACCGGTCGCGGCCTGGTAATGTTTTCATCATCGCCGCGGGCGAATTCACTCGCTCCATTCATACCGTGCATATTTGTACTCCGTGCTATCTCTCTCCTCGGGAGCATGCGTAATTACGAGGCATTCAGGGTTTACCTGGTCTGCCTACCTGCTTGCCACTGGCAGCATTATAAGCTGGTATTGGCAACCTCGTTCCGAATCAAGGCGGCGGTTCGGTCGGCGAGCAGGGCCAATCGAGAGCGTTTGCGGTCGGTGAATGACTGCGTCGAACGGTGCGCTTGTCAAAGCGCACACCCGATATATAAACGTCGCCGTCGGCGTGTTATACATGTGTATGTGCGTACGTGCGTACGTATGTGTGCAAACACCGGCGCGCGACGACGCGTGCACATACACGTGCGCCTAGCTTAGGGTGATGGTTACGAGATGGATACCTCGCCGTCCATCCCGCTATAGGCTACAGGGCGGGGTGTGACAGATTTCACGGGACGACGAGCTAACGAAAAACTACTCGGCTGTGAGGTGGCGAGAGGGCAGAGACTACATCCACCTTCCTCGTAACCGCGTCCCTCTCCTCCCTCCCGACACACCTCCAGGATATTCCTCGCTGACAGCCGCGCCCGGTCGCTTTTATCCGACATTCCAACCACTGCCGGCTGCCACGAACCAGACGCTCCAAGCATCCGGCAGGAGAAATATCGCCCGACTCTATCACAGGCCTGCAACTGTTGCCTTGGTCGTGGTCGAGATCTTCGAGTGAGTTATTATTGGATCGCAGTGCTAGCACGTTTTTATGGGACTTTTCAACCCACCTTTTTTAATGTATGAATACTGATTTTGAATATCAACTAACGCAAAACCGTTCAAGCATTTTCTATCGATATTATAGATTTGCGATATTATTATTATTTTGACTATGCTCTTCCTGACGCTCTCTCTGATCAAATGTGTTATCTCAAATAAAATTACGAGCAAACTAAAAGTAGAATGAAAATCCGAGAGAACAGAGATGCGAGGGAAAACGGCGGCATTTATTACGGCACGATCGTGCAATCATTTAGGCGAACGTCTGTGACACTTTGCAATCCGGTTATTTATACGATGGATAATAAGGATGACAAATTGGATGTGCCAAAAATTTGACGAGAGTTTCCGACAGGTTCCTCGCTAAACCTTTCATCCCATTCTTAATTCCCTCTCTTGTCTGAGACTTTCTGCGAGCTCGTCCTAATGAGAGTAATGAGAATCTTTGTGCAGCAGAAGCATCGACACATTTTGAACGCATCTTAAACCAGTCTCTTGCTCTCGCAGTAGTAAAAGTTTTTACGATCTGCCCAGTTTACTAATTAGAGAAACGTCTACGCCTCTCGTTCGTTTTTATTCTCAATGCTCGCGCCGTTTATTTTGTTTCACTGAGTGGATTTGTTACAAAAATCACGACTGCTTACTTTGTGACAAGTTAAGATCGTTTAAAGTGGCTAAAATGGCGACGTGCTAAACGCGCAGGCAGCTGTCTTGGCGCTTTTCATACGTTTAACGTTATTCAATATTCAATACGATGACATGCAATTTCGCATGGAGAATTCTAGATATCAGAGAGAAACGCATATGAAATATTCTTTTGCGTGCATGTTGAATAGGAGAAATCGAGTTAAAATGTTCATACGCCGCTTTATGTTATATCTAATGGAGTTAACGTGCAATCTCTTACAATTCTTTTAATTTATAGGATATAGAAATGTAAATGAGTACGTATATGTGTGCGCTCGCACAATACATACACGCTTTTCTTAAAAAAAAAAGCGTTTTTAGAAAGAAAAATGGATATTAATAGGTTTTATCAGGAGATTCCATTTTTAAATCGCGCACTGGGCAGTTATTTATAGTCCGTTTTTATTTTAAAACCGTCTTAAATAATGCCTTAAGATGTTAATACGGCTGTCGGTTTGTGTGTTATATTAAGATCGTGTTTAAGATGGTTCTAGATATAAGCTTTGACTATGAATACCGCCCTGTGATTCTTGTTCTTCCGAGAGACTGGTATTTAGTGTACTATATAATATCGTAGTATCTAACCAGACTGTGTTTCATGCAAACAGGAATTTCGGTATGGTGGTTTGTCGTACAGGTGACAGCCGTTCGATCAACGTTCCCAATATACGTACAGCCCATTGTACACGCAATAAGTCTATCGGTATCGTACAGGGTATCGTAACGGTCTCATGCGTTATTATACCTGCTCCAAAATCTTACGTCATAGCAAACGACACAGATGATTGAGTCCCGGAAAAGTTGGGACTTATAATTGAAAATGATGTATCAATACATGATTATACGTGAAAAGAAAATATACGTGCACATAAGAATATCTTTCTTTTTTCATCGAAATAATGCTAATAATAAATACTTATTAACTTTCTGTCTGCAATTTTTACATCCTCTATTCAGCCCTAGTTTCTTTATTCTGGACTTTTAAAATGTTGAAAAAATTCAGGATTATTTTTTAACATCTCTGTTATTACATTGTATTAATAAAAATTTTTAATTGAAAATAGATAAACTGAAAAATAAAAATCATGTCAATCAGAATTCTGGTTATATATTTCAAGAATACCAATTTCTAGAATACTAATTAATCTAAATTCTTTTTCCAATGTATTAAATAGGTTTTTAACAAGATTATTTTAGAAGAAGAAATTCTATCCTTATTTATCGCACTCTGTCCTTATTTATTTCAAAGAAATTTGAAAGAAATTTGAAATTTCGCTTATGCTAAAAAAGATCTAGAAGGATTAAATAAAAACGCTAGAAGAAAATAATCATTATATAACATTAATTTAAAAATGCATCTCTTAAAGTCTTTGTAAATCTGCAGGATTAAAAAATCCAAAAAAATTGTTAAAAATTATTTTAGCAACATTTACAATTTTGTTCCTCCGCATTTGATGTCTTCTAAATTTTACAAAATGTTGCAATGTTCCTGAAAAATATTTTTTGCCTATTCATAAATTGTGCTGCCTCCTAGTCTTGAGAGATTGGTCGTTGTTCATCAACACTCGCGCACCAAGAAACACCTGTGCTCTCTATTTGTATTATATTATTTGCCAGAGGTAAAGATTTGCGAATATAATCTGTGATCCAATTCATTTTCTTTCCTCATTTATTTCACGAAACGTTATCAGTCGGGCGGCAGTTCGCGATTTTTGCGTTGAGCGCATTATCGCTTCTCGCACAACGTGCGTCCTTCAAAAAAATTAAAAAATCGGCGGTAATTGCCGTAATTCCATCGAATAAGTTTAGTTGTTACCTGAAGAATCTTATGAGAGAAGGAAATGAAAGAATGCCGCCCTGAGCGAATGAATGAGCAATCCGAAGTTTGTACCTATGACTAGGCGGCTCCTGTTCGCGTCCTCCGTTCTTCTTATCGACCATTCTGAAGCTCGTGTCCTCAACTGCATCTGGCATCCCCGTGCTTTTTCCTCCTGGCTTGTGGCATAACTTTCGTAATTTCAGGAACGAATCTGCCTCTCTGCGATCTCCTTGTCACAAATGGGAATCAGTCGTCTAACGCGAGCAGTTTCGAAAGTTGGTCGCGTTGATTTAAACTTGAAGAATTAGTTTTCAAGTAACTTGCGAAAATTGAGAATATTATAAAAATTAATAAGCTGTGAACTCTTTTACTCAAAAACTAAGGAAAAGCATTTTATCCATACGTTTATACAATATGAAGTAGTTTTGCACTGGGATGACTTTGGAATTATGTACTCATATCGCTTGAATATTTTCATATCCGTAACATTTTCACGGCTGTCTGCTACAGTTTATATGGAAAAATTTTACGATATCTTCCACGACATTTTATATTCGCATAAATTATCAAGAGATTTTATAGCTTGATTTCAGAAGGATTGTACGTTAGTAAAATAAAATATCGACATTTTATGAGCAAAATATCTCTTAATCGAATTGCATCCGTAAGATGGAAGGTATCGATCTATGTGACGAAGATTTAATTGGAGAAAGCGTGGAATGTAAAATTAAGATGCGTTTCGCTGTATACTGTAAGTTACTCATCCGCTCTTTATTAAATTATATTTGTTTTTTAAATTTTTCTGCTTTACGTCTGTTTTAATAGTCACTGAAAAGCGCATTTCTCTCTATGGCCTGATTCGATTGCTTCTTACAACTAGTAGAGACTAGACAACCATTATTTTATGCTCGTATTTTTGTGAATTTTTGGAAAAGTATTCTGTATAATGTAATTAATATATAATATAATTAATTGTAGGATTAATCAAATGGAGCTTATATAAATTGTGATTACTTGATGCGACGTAACTCGGAGCGTAAATATTATATCTAATATTTGCTTGCATAATCATTACTATATCATAAAAGGCGTTTATTTAAAAAATAAATAAATGCACGTTTAAATTAACATTTTTTAAAATAATAATATAAAATGTATTATGAGGATAAGGATATGATGTGATTATTAACATACAGAGATGGGGATTAGATTATTTTATAATATATTTGATTATGACATTAATTGGAATTATTTATTTGTTATTTAATGTACAATATTTTAATATTTTTATTCCTCAACAGTGATTCAATTTGGTGTGGAATTCTGTCGGGACCGCGAGTATTATGAACTCATCATTAACCCAGGCTTACCGCTTCGAAAAACAAAATCAATTTTTTCTCGTCGTCGCATAATGCAATTTACGCGACGCTATTAAAAAAGTTATTCCACGTACGGAAACACTGAATACGTGTCTGATCCTGCAATGTCTGGTGAAATCATATATCACCTGAATATACTGAAATTTGACTGCTCTATGAACGTTCTGATTAGCACTTTGATTAGTGATTTGATTATACGTTGATTGCATCATCGACGTCACTGTCATGAAGCACGAATGTAGACCAAAAAATACATATACCGATCACTTGTATTTAATGTCTTTAACATCCTTAAAGTTCTTTTACATTGTTATTTGCATGTTTATTGACCTAATAAGCGGATTCGCTCGGAACGATGTTCTTTCGTTCTTTCTATTTTGCTATACAAAACGTTCGTACGTGGATCGTAACACAGATATTTAGTTGAACTTTAAATTGCTCTAGAGCTTCTTTTATTTAACATCAAAAGTAAAAGAAGCTCTAGAGCAATTTAAAAGTTTTTCCGATAACTAGCGGTAGTGCTGCATTACTTGCGACTGAGCTCGTTATGGAGCTAAAGCTATTGTTAACGCTGTTTTCTAAGAAAGTCTTAAAATCGTCCTATAACGATATGACCCTACGGATCAGACGACATTTTTCTTTCGGTCTTGCTACGTTTATCCAGTTATTTCGATTTTTCAAGAGACAAGAAGTTAAAAGACATCAGAAATAGATATTAGAAATAGATGGGAAGAGTTGCTTGAGATCATATGGGGTATTAGAACTTCGAGATAGTTGACACGCGCAACAAAATCTATACAAAATAATTTATGGTTAAAATAACTGGTTTCTGCGGAAAGCACATGGCGTAAAAGTCATTAGAAGTAGACTCTTTGTTAAGTTACATAGATTATAATTGTAATAAGATCATTGCAAGTTGCGGTGAAATTGTATACTTAATGTAATTGTTTGGTGCTTCTTTTCGCTTTATAATGAAAGAACTAAATGGTTGTAATGAGCTTTTCGGCTTGCAAATTAGTTATTAACTACAAACAGTAAAGAGGATTTTGAAATAAGCTCCGGAATAAAGGAGAAGCTTAACAATTTCGACGAAAGATTCTGTATGGTCTTATATATAATTTATGCATTTCGCGTACAGATTTTTCCGCTAAAGATTTCCGATTAATTTTCGGTTATCAAATGTTTTGATCAAAATCTCGAAATATTATTTATTATATATGACAATTATACAATTATTGTATATTATTGGAATATAAAATAATATATTATTTATATAAAACAATTAATTGAATAAAATAAACGTTTTTAGAACTCGCTTCAAATTATCTATAATTGTCAATAAAAAAAAAATAAAATTTTTACGAATATAAATACAATTTTATTTTATTTTACGAATATAAATACGTACATCTCGTAAGTAAAGCTATAATTAAAAGAGAAAATTGCACTGAGTCAGATTGATTTTATAGGCAATGGATTAATTGAATCGTTTGATATTATGCTACAAATATTTCTTTTCAATAATATTTCAGCTAGAGATATTATTTTAATATCCGTGTCTGAAAGAGTTTGTTTATTATTTTAATATCTGAAAGGTTAGAAGATGCGTTATGAAAAGAAACGTAATGACGTAAATAAAAGGTCTCCAACGAGATGGCCTGAGCACCATCCAGAGTTGGCGGATTGTCACGTCGCAAACAACAATAGCTTGCGCTGGACGATTCTCCTGGTTTATGATTATGGACAAATGTTGGCAAACGTATCGATAAAATTGTTTCGCAGGGCATTCTCGCTCGTTAACGTCTACTATAGTGGCAAGGATAACAATGATGATGTTGATGTTGCCGCTGTTACTGCCATCGAGCTAATTCCGTGTCAGCCCCGGTACAGCATTCACGATTCGACAAATACGATTATCCGCCTATTCTGATACTTAAGTTAGACTGAATTCAGTAGTGCTTGTGGATACACAAACTTGTCCCAGATATCGGAGGGGGGGGAGGGTTTAACCTCGGTTTCCTCTTCCTCTTTTTTCTCTTCTCGCTCTTTCTATCTCTTGCTCTGCACTGTTGGATCTCACCCCTATGAATAGCCTCTCTCGTTGCAAGGGTTGCAGCGACTACAATCCTTCCACATCGAACCTCTCGACGTTCTTACGGCAATCTCTCGAGTGTCGATGATGTGCAGTCGATTATCACCCTCATTCTTTCTTGTTCTCTCGTTCGTATATTGAAAAAAGAATCTAGTAGTATTAATTTTGATAAAAAATGGATAAATCAGAATTTTTTGGTTGTATCTATTATAATTCTAGTTGAGATAATCATGATATGTCATTTTGATTGATATGATCAGAATGTGTTTTATTTTATTCATTTTCAACCAGAAATTTATTTTAATGTATCCTTCTCTCGTCGCTTATTCAATCTGATTTATTTGATCGTCAATTATCCACGAAAAGACAAATTTACTTATGTGACAGTCTTGCGCGTTCGATTACTTGCTGCTGCACGTTAATTTCTCAATGTAATCTCAGTACGATCCGATGTCTGATCGACATGGCTAAGAAACGCTGTATGATGGATATATAAACCCGATCGAGGAAATCTGATACATATTTACTCACCTAATTGCACGCTTGAACGTGTTATCAGTTATCTAACATCTCTTTTATTGCATCGGTATTTGTTTTTGAGCTATTTCTTGATTTTATTATTTTATAACATGCGTTATAACGTATCTATGTTCTAAAACGTGATTAACAATTGATTCTATATTATAACTTCGTAATGTACCTTGTGACACGTTTGGTAATTGCTTCGATACTTCGTCAAACTCTATTAAACATGGGCTGCCGACACTCTTAGTTACTTCTAAGTACGCGATCGTCAAATACGCACGACAAGTTAATTTACTCGTGTTAATACGTGTATTCGTCCATTGCTCAATATACCGAATACCGTCGCGTTCAACTTTGATGAAATTGTGTATTATACCGTGCGAAACTGATGTGTGGCTGTTTGCGTGGCTATGCATACGTGAGAAAGCAACTCCGAGCAAATGGGAAAATGTGAATATAAGCTTAGCACATCGATTTTGTATCTTTCTCTTTCTTTAGTTCATCCATCACGCCACTTATCGTTCTGTAATTATTCTGTCAGTCAATCATAGCACCTGTACTCCGTTACGTGTTTCGTGTTTTCTTTTCGCAGTATATGTCTATCATCGTTTTTGATAAAAACCTTGATCTCGCTACACGAAAATGATATATTTAGACATATCTGGATTGCGAAATACGTGAGTATTTATGAATTGTATTTAATTTTAAATCATTGACAAACATTTATTGTTTTGTACTAATATAAATTAAAATTTGCATTTTAGATTAATATATTTTGTGACAAATATTTTATTTAAAGAAAGAATCAATATTTTATGACGATTCCTACTTTCTGTAACATGTATGTTAACTATTGTTATGTGATAACAATTAACGCACTTTTGTTATTAATTGTTTGTTTTAGTAGAATTAAATGAATACGTTGAACATCTATAACTATTGTATATCTATTCGAATTTACAATGCATATGATAATATAATCAAATATATATATATATGGAAAGAACGATTTTGTTGAAAAATCGGATTATCAAAATAATTTTATTAGAAACTTAAACTGGTTGTTCTCTAGAATATCAAAATTGTTTACAGAATTGCTCATTATTTTTTTAGTTTTCAACAAAATTTTTATGGTCAATAAGACTATTTTCATATTTGTATTCAACAAAATTTTAAATCTCTCAGTAAAATCGTTCTTTCTGCATCTTTAAAAATCTGAGAAGATTGATTTTGAAGTCGTAAAAATTAATTAATTCGATTTGTCAATCGCGCGCGCAATGAGATTAATCTTCTCAGATTAATCTTCTCAAATAGAAAAAAGTGTGGATTACAACGCTGTTGCTCCGTATACTTTTTTGCTTTGTCCGCTTGATCGTGTTGGAGACTTTATCTTCCCAAGTAACGTAATAAGAAACTCGTACTGTGGTTATCTCGACATTTTCGACGATTAAAGGGGGAATTCACCAAGAGAAGCGATAGAACGCTTAGAACGAGACCGAACCTTCAGTAGGGATTTGCAAGTTTCCCACGCATAAACAGATTATTCAATCGAAAGCGAGGGCTCTCGTTGACCACTTAATACGTAATGCACCACAGCGGACCGAGGACGCGCAATACGCGGATTGGCATGTCTGACAAGCGGCGTTTTAATTTGCTATCGATTGGTAGAGCCATGCCGCGGATCATAGACGAGATCGTACGCGGCCCGGTAATCCCAACGCTCGGTATACCTATATACAGGCGCATCCTGCATACTTGCTTTGGGCAATAACATCGCTAATTGCATTGGACCCCCGTACGCTGTCGTTAGGCAATAAGATTATTACCAGCCCGTTGGCACACTTTCTCAAAGATAGTCGACTGAAGTTGACACTCTCGTTAAAAAATCTTTCCCTGAGAACCTTTGTGAAACATTGGTTAAAGATGTATAATGTATGTTCTCTCGTGTCATTCCTTAAAACATTTTAAAATTATTGTAAATAAAGCCAATACTTAATTTTATAATTTTTATTTGAAGATACATATCGATAACATTGAAAAGCAAGAACTTTGTTTCTCAATCAAATCTAGTGATGATTCTTGTAGTTTTAGCTGCTACAAAAAAAGTAAGATTAAGAAAGTTCCATCATCCACAGATTTTTAGGAAAACGACATCAAAAAGATAAAAAACGATAATTTTAAAGGTTTTCATGACATTGCAGAAGTGGTAGCAATTTTTTCTGAATTTCGTTCATGTTACGCGAAAGTATCAACTTTTAGCTTTAAAATACACTTTATTTCGTTACAATATGATTTTCTATTTTCGAGATATGGCAATTTGAAAATTGTTCTTTTTCTATGTAATACATGGAAAAGGCATTTTACTTCATCTTAACATACATCATTATGTAAATAAATGCTTTCGTATTTACATAATATAAATTTGCAAGGTTTCTGTTACAAGGTTTTTGCCTATTACAAAGTTATTACGTAAGACACTCATATCAAAATAAAATTTCTAAAAATTGAAGGGAAATGGAATTTTTTAAAAAACATATTCTTTCTCAGTGTAAAAGCTTTATAAGAAACACTCATTGTTAGTTGAGAAAGAAATGATTAAAATTTGTTCCTTTGTGCAAGTATTAATATTTATAACTACTATTATTTCTTTTGTAACTGAAATAATTAGAAAATCTTAATATGTACGTACTAATATCTTTTCTCTCAATATAAATAATATTTAAACGCTATACGGAAAGAATTTTTTCTTAAAATTTACCCTTAAAATATGATAGTTGTGGTACAATACAATATTAAAAAAATTTTTACCATGCACTTTAGTAAAATTAATCAAACTTCTTTTATTGTAATTTTATTATTTAATGAGAGAGATTTACATAAAGTTTTTCGAAATACAATGTTATCTTACGATTACCATATTTTCAGAATAAAGTCTAACAAAAAATTCTCTTCGTGTACATTTACTTATAAAATCATTATGTAAATGATACACTTATATGTAAAGAGAGTAACGGCTTACATCTTGATTGTGTTAATGACTTTATTACTCGTGAATAACAAAGACACTTATTTCTCTAAAATTAATATTTTGCTATTCGGCTTGCTGATTAATCTATTTGGGGTGAATATCGGCTGAAGAGGAAGAAAGAGAGAAAGAGAGAGAGAGAGAGAGAGAGAGAGAGAGCCGGCCGACAAACGACGTTTTAATTTCATATCGATTAGAAACCCCACGGCAGATTACAGGCAGTATCACGTGGGCCAATAGTTTCATCGACACGACAGATATAGTAGAGCTTAGCTTTATACGAGGTAAACGGGTGACAAAGCATGTTTCTCGAACGATGAGTACCGTGTAACAGGGTAATTAAGGTCGCAGGTGCATTAAACGGAGAAACACGATGCAGCTTTTTCGAGCCTATGTTCACGGCGCGTTTATTGATGTATTGTCAAGGTAAAAGATCGGGATAACTTTGAAGACTCAATTCACGCTAGATTCGTTTAATAACCGTGTACTAGAAAAGAAATATTATAAAAAGGGACAACCCTGTTCTCGGTTGTGGCGCAATTAAAACGTGGTTTTTTAAAATATATAATTGAAATTGGAATATTATCTCAAACGTGTGAGTTTTAATTGATTAATTTTTTTAACGAAGAAACTTTCTGTTTACAAATATATATATATATATATATATATATATATATATATATATATCACGAGAAATCCTTTCGAAATATAATCATTATTGCACATTCAGCATAGTATATTTTTAGCGAGTGATAGCTATGTGAGATCATTCATTACAGTCATAATTACGTTATCAAGAAAGTTTCAATGTTTCCCGACCGGCGAAAATTGATCCAATTTACGAGTCACGTTACATCGCACAACCACCGATATTTAATTATCTCAGCCGCGGAAATGAACAATATGCGATTGCATCAACTCCTTCAATTATCCAAGCGCAGTAAAAAAAAAATCCGAGAAAAATAATATTGTAAACTCAGAGGAGGAAAAATACGTTTATTTATATTCTGGTGGGAAATATATCCATTCATATTCAAATTTCATCAGTTCTGTCAAATTCGAATGTTACTGTATAATTATGTGAATTATTCAGCATTATTAGCTCTTCTATTCTCATCGATATTTATGGAGAAAAATTTACAAATTCCATGTTTATATCACAATAACTTACTTGACAGTTTATAAATAGCTATTCTAAATCTGCAAGTAAAATATTTTGCGCTGCACATTATTTAAGGAAACGTAGTGAAATAATGAAGAAAGTATTGGTGATCTTTGTAATTTTTCCAATATTGAATATATTGAGATAGGAATATTTCCAGTAGAATTTTTTCTTAAAAAAAACTCAGGAAAAACGATTTATCATTCATGAAAATCAAATAATGTCACCCATAAAACAATGATAAACAATGCAAGCAAATACTGAGCGATAACGGGCGCTTGATTATTAATCTTATATTATTAATCGAACGAGAAAAGAAAAAGGAAAACGCTGAAAGACTTAATGTAAGAAATGATATATGTCATTATTTCATTATATAATTCCATTCTTATCCATTAACTACGAAATTTTACGAGTTTTTATTTTGCTACCTGAGAATGTGCGATATTTATTTGTTAAATTCATTTTGTAGAATTCTTCAGTATATTTTTTTCAATCGATGACGAATTTGCTGCATCGTGTGCGAAGTTAACTTTGCTATTTATCTTTGTTCGCCTGCAGGCAGCTCTCTCTTGAAGAACAGTCGAAACTCCTTGTGGCGCTTACATAGACGAAGCAGAAAGCGGATTTCTCGACAATGTGTATTAGGGGCTCCTTTGGGACAACATGTCCCCGCGGCTTTTACATTCAGTCATCACCTCCTCTCAGGCTTCGGCGCGCCGCATTCACTTCGTGGCTTTTCGAGTTTCACAGAGAAGCGTGATGGATGCTTTTTACTGGCCGTTTGTGTGTTCTAAAACAATAAAAAGCATTCGTTTGTAAACTGGAAACTCGGAAAGAACGAGGAGAATTGTGCTGTTCTTGTAAATCCCGGATATCCGCGTAGCATTCTCATGTGCCGATGTGCACTTCGTGAGAGAAGACGCAGCGGAGCGGAGAATCAAATATTCTGTGCAGATGGTCGTGGAACTGTCTGCATCCATTGCGTAACGCGATTTCGACTCGACAAGATATTTAAAAGTTTCTTTTCATTTCAGTACTCAATTTATTATGCAATTTATTAATTTATAAAACATAGTACTTTAGAAGACAACATCTTAATTTCATTTTGCTAGGTGTAAACTTTTGATTGTATAAGCTATAAACATTTTAATGCAAAATCATCTTATTTCGAACAACTATTCCCGTTCCATTTTAAAAACAAATTTGTTTTGCATTAAAGTCTTGTAATAAATAAATAACTTGCAAGATTGCGTCAATAATAAAAGTTGTTTAATTCATTCTTTAATTTAATTCTTAGTTAATTGCATTATTTAACATTATTATTAAATTGACAATTAATGTAATCTGTGATGTTATTTTTATAATTGCATTTCATGTCGCAGCTTTGTAGAACTAAGAAATGTACTCGCAAATTTGCATATAAATCTTATTAAGCAACAAGAGATCCACTTCGTCCGAAAAAAAAAAAAAAATATATATATATATATAACAATATATAATATATGTAATAATTTATAAATGAGATTCTTTCTCTTATTTAATTTATTATTCTTATTGGTCTAAGTTTTATTTATAATTATTTAATTGTAATTATTACATAAAAAAATATATTTAATGTCACTTTAAATATTGTTAAAAGTGTATTTTTAACATACTATGATAGATTTGTTCGTATTCTGTTAAAGTTTTTGAATTATGTATAAGGTTGCGTAAAATGTTTGCGTGTATCAAATTGCAAGTAGATAAGTCTCGCGTATGATCAACCGTAAGTCTCGTGAATGTTCTCTCTCTCTCTCTCTCTCTCTCTTTCTCTCTCTCTGTCCATCTCTTTTTTCTCTCTTATTCTCTTACTTGGAAACGTGACCATCTAAATTTAATATTTTATTTATGATAAAAGTATCCATTAGTTTACTTTACCATAAGAATTGTTCATCTTGTTGGTTTATCGCGTATTATATGTTTTGCGAGAAATTTCATGGAAGGTATTTTAAGCCTAGAACGCGCAATTGTTCATAATCTATTTATTTTCAATGTATAACAATACACAACATCGCAAGCAATTTCTTTTTTCGGATTAAATCGCCTTTAGAATTCTTGCTACGTATATTTTTCATCCATGTGTATTACATTTTAAATAATAATATATGGTCGTTTTCAGAAAGTTTTGTATTATTTAGTTTATTGTACGGCTTTAAAGTCAATGTGTTATAATGCAAGTGAAAAAATCGGGCAGCATTTTTAAGTGGAAACAATATATGCGAGCCACAAAT
This sequence comes from Acromyrmex echinatior, assembly GCF_024713525.1. NCBI lineage: Eukaryota > Metazoa > Arthropoda > Insecta > Hymenoptera > Formicidae > Acromyrmex > Acromyrmex echinatior. The sequence goes on from NC_141852.1 coordinate 21,599,202, forward strand.
CGAAAATAAAACCGACTAATATTTTCGTGCACTTTTCGCATGATGATGCTATCTCTACATAAGTCAAAACGAATTCAGGTGGCGTGAAATTAACCTCGTAATATGCGGCGCTGAGGTTTACAAACCGCTGTGGTTTCGGCGGTTAAAGATCGCTCTCCGACTTCGTTAACATATATTTGGCAGTATTTTACACAGCGCTTTTCATGCGAAAATGTACTAGCTTGTTCAAATTACAAAATGTTGGCTAGAAATATATTCACAAATAAACATATTTTTTATGATATAAAAAATATTTGATGATATCTTAACTACAAGAATACAATTTATACAATTTTTTTTTTATTGTTAAAGTTCAAGTAATATTTAGTTGTAACAATATAGAGGAAAGTCATCGATACCGACATATCACTTGGTTTTTAGACAATATTTTTTAAACAAAAATAAAACTTTAAACATAAGTACAAACTAAAAAGTGTCTTCCATCTGATAGTATAAGCAATTTTTATAATATTGTTTGCAATTTTGTAATAATTAATTTTTTTACTTTATGCTGTTCTTCAAGATGCAAATATGTAATGTGATAGTTTTTCAAGAAGTTTTCCATGTACATTTTTTTGTATACATGATTGTCTTCAGCTCCATTTGTTTGATTATCTAGAGTTATTTGACACTGTAAAGCATTATAAAGATTGAGTTAGCTCATGATCTGCATGATCTGTTTTACAGACAGGTGTGGCGGTTTACGCTGCATCCCAATTTTAAATTTAAAATCGTATTATGAAAAAATTAAGAAAAAAATAATATAAATAAAACTGATTTAGAAAATTACAAGTATTTAAAATGACGTAATATTATCAATAATATGGTCACTATTATTTAAACTACGCAATTTGTAAAAGAAAATTGTAAGAATTTTATTTTTGCAATCATAGAATTCGTTTTTAACTGATTTGGTATAGAAACAAGCCACAATAAATTATGAGTTTGTACTTCTTCAATTAGCTAAACAGATCATGATTTTATTAGTATTAATAAAATGCAATAGTTAGTTTTTGAGAAAGGGGGTGTGACTTTAGGAGATCTATGTCGGTATCTTTTCTCTACTTCTGTAAATATTTTATAGAATAAGTAGGATATATCGTTACATTAAACGTAAATTTCTATAAATAATTTTTAGAATTATTTAAAACAGATTATAACTATAATTGAAATAAATCTCGAACGATGATTCATAAATAACAATTTGTTAAAGAAACGGAGTACACTATTTAGCGCATAGAGATAGTATCAATATCGCGGCAAAACTTTACCTGATGTTGCGACCTTCGATCACGCATCGTTAATCAACGTCTTATTACGTTCACGTTAACTCGCTGAAAATATAAAGAAACTAGTGCAATGAAGATTTTCTTCACACTTGATTAATTAACTTGTAACATGTTTCTTAATTTATTGTTCAATAAACACTGCCATGTTAATAACAATGGTCATATATTACAAAAGCGCAACAGGTTCACCTGATCTTTTTCTTTTTAAAGAAAATAAATGTTCGAACATTTTTGTTTTTATTAAATGTATTGATACAGAATATCTTGCAGCTATTATACAAAATTCTATGTTCTGAAAATTAATTAAAGTTTAAAATTCTAATATTCTTGGAGAAAATCTATAATCTTGATTTGACACATCAGTTTTTAATTTGTAAGTAATAAAAATAGTATTGCATAAAATTCACGTATGATCAAGTCTACAATTACGTTTACACATTTCTGTTGATAATTTATCATTTGTTTTATTGATTTATTATCTATTATTGATTTTACACATACAGATAATAATGATTTTCTCTGTTGAACTAATTTTGCTTTCTGATTTCTTATTCGTAAGTACGATATATTTGAATAATACAATCGTATTATTATATAACTAAAACGATCTATACAACTAAACGATCATCTTTTCATATTTATAGGAATTACCTTTGTTTTGATTAGAAAAATATATTTATAGAAATTGATTTATTATTATTTTTTTATTTTTTTATATCTCGAAATTATTAAAATTGTGGAAAAAAGAGATCTTTACGACAATTGTGTCATATTTTTTAAGATAATTTAATCTAATTTTCTTAATTTACTAAAATCAAGAATTTATACATATGTATGTATATACAAATCAAATTACAATAACATATAGGTATGTTGAATTTGTGCGCGTATATATGAATGTCAGTAACAGTACCTTTCAATCTATTAAAGAAATGAAGATTATTATTGTAAATAATAAATAACAAATGACTCACTGGTAGTTGCTCTGTCTTTGCACGATGTTTCTCAGGCCTTGTCTTGTCTCTTCTCTTAGGTTTCTTCAGATGCACTAACACAATATTCGCGATAATACGGTTAATTACGATCGTGCAAACTTTGCGCTAACTTCCAATATTAATTTCACATGCCTTGCACTTTACAACATTACAACGGAAGAGTAATGCAAAGGAAGTACGACCGCACGAAACTACTTGACACTCGCAACATCTTGCAAATTCCTCCTATTTCTGTTTAAATTGTACTATCAACTTCGTTAAATAATTGTTACTACGATACACTAACAAATCATTAAATGTGAGAGTTAATTAATAATTAATTAATCTTGCAGGTTATTCATTAATTGTTCATAAAGAATGATCGCGTTTTGAAAGATAATAATGCAGTTGACTTTCAACTAGTGTTCCGCTGGAGATCAATCCTCTTCAGATTACACTAGTTTATAAAAAAATATTTTTTAATTTATATTTTGAATCAGATAAGGTGTTTTTTATAAACTTTTGAATATCGAAAATGATGCCGCAGGTCTTCCCTAACACATCAGATTTTCAAAGTAATTGAGATTAATATATTAAGGACTTTTTTGTAACAATTGACATTTTTTTTGTAAATTTTTTAATTTTAAAAATTGCTCACATACAAAATTGCATCGAATACTCGAAAGAAAAAAAAATGCATTTAAAAAGTTTCAGATAAAATCTATACGATCTGTTTATATACTGATAGTCACTAGAAATTGTGACTTTATCGTCATAGACGGAAAATTTGCTATTTTAGAAAAATTCTGTATTTAAATCTTACACTCTTTTCTCTCACTTTTTCAAAAATGATTGTATTTTTACTTTCTCGGAGTGAGATTTCACTCTAAAAAAATTTGAGTTCCATAATATTGCTAAAAAGTAAGATATTAAAAATTTTAAAAATGCGTTTTATAAGAGATAAATAATACATTCCAATCAGAATTTCAAGATAATGTTATTTTTCTTTACACAAAAATGTTATTAGAAAATATTATTAGAAAAGACATTTTTTGGACGTTAAATTATTTTGGAAACCTGCTGAAGCTTTTAATTTACGACATCGTGTTTTCAGCACTCAAAAATCTGTAAGAAACACCTAATTCGGTAGTTAAAAATAATTTTCATTATAAAAAAAACTAGTGATAATTACCGAAATTGTTAAATTTCTTGTAATGCGCTGTGCTTTCTCTAAAAACGAAGTCATTAAACTTTTCTGTTAGAGATTTCTTTTTAAAACCGACACTCGCGTTTTAAAATGATCATCAAAATTTAGAACTGTTAGACCTGGAGATTTTTTCTGTTTGCCGGAGAACCGGAGATTCATTCAAAAAGCCTCTACAGGAAACCGGAGAGGTGACAATATAACACACAGGAAGCGACTACCGTTGCATCGCTCGATTCTCACTATGTGAATGATAGATCAGCGATGTGAATATGTGATACTAAAACCATGCCAGCTTACAATTTTTTGATAATACGTTAAATTTTTCAAAACAGTTTCAGCACGATCTGATCTATGTTTTGCTCCGCGTGATGCGCACAGTGTTTACGCAAGGTCACTGCGTGATTATTCGCGTGGTGAGACTTGAACAGGCATGTAGTGGCGTGACTCGTTTCGTATCAGTCTGTATATCATCGCGTAATTATCTCTCAAAATGCAATTTTTTCTTACGAATAAATAGCTTGATTAATTAATTCCCATTTTTAAAGAATCGTTAACATATCATACCGTTGTAACGGCTATTTAATGAAAATATACTTCATACGATTTAAATTCATGGGTTGAAGGAATTTGCGAGACATTTCAAGTGTAGAGTACACTGTAGCTTTGTACGTTCGTATTTCTTTTGCGTTATTCTTTTATTAGAATATACACGGAAAGAATGATTTTACTGAAATATTTAAAAATATTTAATAATTTATGTAGATACAGAAATATGAAATAATTTTGTTGGATCACAATTATGTAGGAAATCATATGTAGGAAACTCAAGCATGTATAAGCAATGCTGTAAAAAGTTTTGACATTCTAGCAACCAGCTTGATCCTACATAATTATTTTGATCGTTCTAACAAAATTATTTTCAGGACTACAGTATATGTAGCTAAATTTTTAAATACTTTAGCAAAACTGTTCTTTTCATATAGTAAAGTATGTTATACTTACGTCATGTGAGATTAACATCGGAAATACCATTTAAACGCGTGATAATAGATAATTAACTACATTTTTTGTGAGTAAATATTGAGTGAATGTGTCGATGTAGTTTGAGAAGAGGAGAAGATTTGGGAGACATCGGGCGATGGCGGAGCAATCATGGAGTAATTTATTACTTAAGGTATTGTTATTTTCAGTTTTATTGAATTATTTGTATATCATTAAAAATTATATACATATATATGAGAAAGGAAGACTTTTATTAACGATAGAGTTCGTATTTTAAGTCTGAGACAACTGAATTTTTAAAAGAAAAATATCAGAGTGATAAAATGAGGATCTTGTTTTAAAATATTGTATTATATGTAATATTTTTAAATATTTATATAGAATACTAGAGAATGAAGAATTGTACGTGCATAATAATTATTTTTTAAAATTATTTAAAAAGAGATTTAAAAAATAAATAAATAGAGCGTACGTCATGAATTATTTTAGACATTACTATAATTTTAATATATTTATACTTTTACAGATATCAACATAGTTGTGTTTAAATTCCGCTGCTGCGCATCGTATTGGTGAGTCAAATAATTTTTTATTTTAATTTGAGACAATGACTAAATAAAAATTGTATTAGATATATAAGATTTATATATTTTCATATAAAATGTTAATAATATTTAATCCTGAAAATATAATGTGTATATATATATATATATATATATATATATATATATTATATATGAAATTATCTTGTATATGTATTTATTTTGTATACAAATAAGATTTTTCGAAAATATATTTGAAAAAACACTGTGAAGTTATATTAAAATTATTATTCAGATAATGTTATCAATTTTATCAATTACATTACAACTGATTAAAGTTTTTAGTTAATTATTTAAATGAATAAAGAAAAATAGAAGGAGAAAAATAATAAAAATATAAAAAATAAAACGAATTGACTTGTTTAGAACAGAAAACTTTTAAATTTCTTCATACTTGCTAAATGAAAATTGAAGCAAGATATTTTTTATACTGTATTTATAAAAAAAAATGAAATATGATTTATAAAAAATAAAGATAATTAAGTATCTGAATAATAGGAAAATATTGTTTATATTTAAGTGCGTTACATTATTTCCTTTCTATTTTTCTTCCAACTTTTTTTAAGAAACTTGAAGTTCGTTTATGACTTCTTTATTTTTTAAGAATTAAATATTTCAGAAATATAATATAGTATATCGATATTCATAAACTTCTTGATTTTCATATGCATAAATAAAATAACAAAAAATATTTGACAGTTATGTTACAATTAATTTAATGACAAGAAAAAGAGAATGAAAGTGTAAATTATAATATATATATTTATTTTTTTAATATGTGAACTTTAGTTTAATTTTGTATAGTTTATCCGTTTATATTTATTGATAACGTAATTTTATATTACTTGAAACAGTAAAATATAATATTTGGGTAAGGATATAATGTTTGATACATATTTTGTCACGAAGAACAGAAAAATTTTTTATATGTTTGAATTATATCTTAAAATTAAATTGACATTGTGTATATCAATTTAATTATATTATATGATATATTAAAATGTGTGATATTGACTGAAATTAATTCTAATGTATTATATTAAAAATAATATATATTTATGCGCGTATTGACGACATACCTAATAATGCAATTTTTACATCAAAATTCATTAAAAATATGATTATATAAAATTTGAAAATATGACTGAAGATATATATTGAAACCTTGAAAAATACATATTTAATGTATGGCTGCGCGCACGATCCATCATTTATTTCGGATCTTATAGTATTTCTCGTCGATGTCGCAGTAATATACGAAACTTAGGCTATTACGATGAATAATCGACCAAAGTTTCTTCCAACTTTAAGCCTACTTTGATTATTGACTTATAATTCGATATTTTTGTCACGTCGTCATTATCATCAAGTACTTTCCTTTCTTATGCACAAAGTTGTCAGTCGCTTGTGAACTAATATTGACTGCAGATACATTTAATGTCGATCTGTATTTTTTGCTTGAATCATAAATTACAGAATTTATGATTCAAGCTAAAGTTTGATTTTGGCCTTTGTTGAATTTCAATTTTTATAGGATTTATTTTGAGAGAGAGAGCGAGACAAAGAGAGAGAGAGAGAGAGAGAGAGAGAGAGAGAGAGAGAGAGAGAGAGAGAGAGAGAGAGCATTCAAATTCCAATTTTTGTTACATATAGTCTATATTTATGGAATATTTAATATATGCTTTTTAGATTTTTGCTACATGTCATATTTAATACGTTATATTTTCTTATTCATATTTAATATCAATATTTCATATTTGAAAGTATTTATATTCTTTATATGTGTAATTTCTTAAGAATATTAATTAATATTTATTTTAATTATTAGGTGTTGGAATTAATTCGTAGCGTTTTTTAATGAAAGAATGTTATTTATTTCACATGAGCATTAAAAAATACATTAATGAAAGTACTTCCCATCTCTTGTAAAACGCTACGAATTAATTCCAACACCTAATAATATTTATTATTTAGTGACAATTTTAGTAACTAATTAATTTTATAACGCAAAAGTATATTTGACGAAAATGAAAATGTTGATACATTCCAAAAATCTAAAATAATACAAATAAAATAACAAATATGGTAAAAATAATCAATTGCCGAATAGAATTTACGCACAATTTCTATATTTTTCTATAAATATTCTCTTGTTGTCTTTGAGTATAAACGTACATCTTTAAAAAATACATCTTTACAAAGATTACTTGTAAAAATTTAATTATATATGATTAGTGAATAATAATTTATTTATAGCTTAAATTGCCATGACTTCTCATCATTTATGTGCTTGAATAGTTTAAAAGAAATTATTTAAAAATCTCAATATTTAGGAAATATTTGTTACTGTAACTTTTAGAACTGGAACGTAACAGAAAATAGTTATTGCAAAGTAACAACTTTTTATCTAACAATAAACATAAGAAATATTATTTTAATATTCTCTTGTTTATTTGCGATCGATAATAGAGAAAGAGCTTTTCGAACTATTGTATATTGTTATTGAACAATATATATATCGGGCTGCCATCCGTCGTCATTTCTTTCGAGGACTGTGTTTTGCCCGGCTAAAATGTGAAACGTCGCGTACACTTGGCAAGACTCAAGGAAAATGCGAGCATTTCATCGATGAGACGAAAGGTACGCGATGCGGAACGATTTGGAGCGTGAAAAGTGTAACACGGAAAAACACTCGCACTAGGTCCTCGAAGATTGAAAAATTTCATTGAGAATCCGTATAAGTAAAATTTTTTCTCATTGTCGATTTTTTCCGTTACATATTCTAGGTTGGTACTTTTTAACCGTATTGACTGCCGTGGAATAGTATTTCATTGTTTATCAGACATAATCATCGAAGGGCATACAACAATGTGTTCAACATTTATTTCCAGCTTAATATTAATTATTTATATTTGAAAGAGTTTATCATAGAAAGATCTGTTCTTCGAGATAAAAGCATTCACTGAAAAAAAATAGTAACAATATTCGTAATTAAAATTAATTAAACACTAATTTTACTTTTAATTATTTAAATATTGTATTATGTTAATTTTCTAATTATTACCAAAAACTGTTGATTACTATTATTATGTTTGGTAATGTTTACCAAAATAATATAAGTGATAATTACTAAAAAATTAATTTCAATCAAATGTTCGATTAATGTTTAAGTAGGTCGATGGCACACCTCACAGCACATCTCGCGCACAAATTATCTTCGCAATCCTGTTTTGGAAAAGGGAAATAAAAAGTAATGCTCAGAAGTTATTTTTACATTCCTCTCATAAGAATATAAATAAGAATATCTCATAAGAATATAAATAAAAATGTAAATTTAACTCTATGTATACATATTAAAAATTATAAACTTATAAAGATAGTTTGTTGTAGGTGGTGTATTTGATCACTTATTTAAAAGTTAATACAACTAAAATCAGTTAAACGCTAATTTTATTTTTCTAAATATTATCCTACTTTTTTAATTATAATCAGATGGTTACTATTATTTGTTTGGTAATATCTGTTAAACATTACACTAACAGTAAGTACAACAAAATACATTTAAGAGCTATTATTAGATTTCTTTTGCAATATTCGATCATATCAATCAATTGAAAACATATTAGGAAAAGGAAAAAAATTATCATGTAATATACGTAATATACGCGATTCTTTTCTGATATTTAAAAAATATCTAACATTTATCAATATAACACATCATGTCTTACGATTATTTAAGTCCCGACACTGTCAGTTGAATGTTTGACGACCTCAGCTGAAGCGTTACAGCTTCGTTTGGCATATCGATTTTTCTTGATTGCTTGGTCCCGACCATTTGATTTGCGACATAATACAATTTAACAGGATGGATGAAGAGTGTTGGAAGGGGATTATTGAGGACAATAAATCGGTATACGAAGCAACGTGTACAGAACAGATTTTATCGAATGGCAACGGAAATGTAACCACGGATTTAGAATCCCCAGAGCAAAACGATCGAACCTCGCGGGTCAACGAGCGGATTAATTTCATTCTTGATCCTGCGCATTAGTTCTGCTATTGATATATCCTTTCCGAGAATCTGAAAGCATATATAATTTTCGAGCGTACCTAGAGAACATTGAGATGTCTTATAAGACATCACAAAGACGTCTTAAAAATTCATGAGACATTTTTTAGCACTATTAAAAAGACATATATATGACATCTTTAAAATATCCTGATTTATGACGTCTTATAGATATTATTCTTTTGATGTCTTCTCAGACATTTGTGTACAAAATAAAGATAAAATTATTGATACAAAAACGCGTGATAAAAGGAAACATATGAAGCTGGAATTACCCGAGAAATCGGTATATTAATTGTACTTATATAATATATCTTCGATAATGATCTATCTGTCTTACAACAGATATAAATTTCGTCATTAGAAAAGTTATGTAAGTATAAAATAATTGTGCCAATTTATCAAGTAATTCCAACTTGTATTCTTCCCCTCGTCAATACGTTTCACATAATTGTATAGTTGCACAATACTTTAATAACACAAAATAATGGAGTGTCAAATTAATTGACATCCAATATTTTTATAGGTTACGTATTATATCTGCAGATTGTGATGTCATAAATTTCATTCGATATTATATAATACAATTTACATTTAATAATGTAAATAGCTATACATGCTTCAAAACTTGAATAATTTTTAGACATCTTTTAAAAGGGGCTTAAAAATATCTATTTTAAGATATTTTTTAGACATGCGTGATCTTTGGGAGGAAACATAAAAAAAATATCACGATCGATATGCGTCACGACTTATATGTATGTACATCCGGAATTTTTACAATCAGTGGCAGTCACTTTCACAATTTTCCTTGATCTTAATTTATCGTCATCTATCACTCAATCTATCTCACTGAATCACTCAATGAGGCGCAGTATCGTTATTAAATCCCATTTAATTAGCTTGGTTTAATTAGCTGTTTGCCTTGTTTTTTTATTATGATAATTGTTATTGACGGTTGTTTCTCATCCGGTAATCAATGGTAATCAGAAAGAAAGAATCTTGACATTTTGTTAATATTTATTAAGAATAAAACCCAGTCTTTCGTTATATAAGTGATATTTGTGTTAAATTAATTATGTTGACGTTTATATATTTAACTCTATATATTTTAATAGATATAACAGCCTTAACTGAGAAATCTTCATGGTCTGCATTTTTCATTTTCGAAAATAATACCGCGATTTTGCAAATTTTTATTCGTTCAACATTGAGCGAGCAATATAGTTGTCCTCGAAACCGATTATAAAATTATAGTCCATATATTCTTGAGAACTGCATATATATAATTATTATTACTAATATTATAACAGTACTAACAATAAAATGGAATTATCTATAATTATTTTATTAAACAATTATAGTCATACCAAATGTTTTTCTTTTAGTCGAAAGTTATCAAATAGAACAGAATATTTTCAACAGTAATGCAAATTTTTGAATGATAGATTTATATGCCATTGCTGTTTCCGGGTCAATGTCTTGCGACTGTCGCGTCGGTGTTTGTTCGTTGAGAAAATGTTCCCGATATCTATTCATAGCGTACGACTTGACATAGAGCTGAATTTTTTTCTTGTGACAGGCGAATAAAAATCAGCTCATCTTTTTGTTATACTTTTGAAACATGTTTTCGCGTCGCAACGGAAATTTTTGATCGAACGGAAAAATGTCGCGGTCCTGACATTCTTAAACCGAATTATTATCTCATTTCATAATTGATGAGTAAGACGAATCACTTAGATTTGCCGCGAGAGACAGTATATTACCATTGCTAGTTGATGCTTGCATAACTACAAAAGACATATATCATTTTTTTTTTGCACGATGGAAAATATCTAGCCGTCTATATCGGCGCGTAGATGTCGCGCAGTGATCCTCGCTTTTTCATGGGAAAGGTCGGTGTGACGTATCGGCGATTTACCTTAGAGACGTGGATTTATACCATACACTCTAAAATGCATTTTGTGAGCGACAGCACTTCGATGAAGTTTGCCGGATAGTTTCGATACGAATATGTTATTGAGCTTCCCGAAATCTAGCACTGAATTCGAAATTTTAACTCGAATATAACGTGATTATAGCTGTTTTGTGTGTACGTAATATGTCATATCTTTACAAGAACAGCAAGTGTTAAAAATTCTGGTGTGTCGAATCTATCAGACATTTTTTCTTTTTACAGCCGCCTCGCTTCCATGTCAAAATCGTTCATGAAAAATGATGGATCGTTCACCCGCGTATAACGCGGGACTGCATTCAAAATTATGCGTTTTATCGTTTCATGCCGTTACTCTGTTTTTTCGTCACGTGGGCTATTCTTCATAACGCGATAAGAATGACATAACTTATCTCTTTGCTTAAGAACTGTTTGCATTTTATATATTAAATAAAGCATGCAATCATTTTTGTTAAGCAAAAGTATTATTATTTTCAATTTATCATCCATTGCAAATGGAAATTAAGATAAAATATTCTAGTTTTTATAAAATATGTCGATTACAGAGACCAAAGTCTCCGAAAAATCATTATTTAAATTTAATAATGGGAAAAAAATATATTGTTGTTGTATTAAAACCCGTTTTTGTTACAATTTTTATATTGATTTTTAACTTATTCAAGTTTTTAACTTATTCAAGTATTAATTTGATTACATTGTTTAAACATTTTGTTAAATTAATGTTTAATATTTTTTAGCGTTAAATTAATAATTTATAAGTATAAGCGAACAATTATAACATAAGAATAATATATGTATTTAAATATTAAATTCTAAAATAAATGAATAAAATGTAATATATATTTATATAATTTATTATATTATAAACGCTAATTTTACTGAAGAAATATTATTTACAAATATTATTGTGTCAATTTTTTACATAATATATGTTCATGTCATTTTTTAACATATTTATTTTGTATTAAATTGACACAAAAATTTGAATGGCTCGTTTGAGACAAATGTAATTAAATGTTAAATTTGACTCAAATTTTCTACCTATAATATATTCATCTTTTTACCCGACGTCATAAAAAAGAGATTTTTAATTCGACCTTATATATTATTTATGTATGTTTATTTATTTTATATGCTCGTTTTATTCTGTGGAATTTATTTGTTCCAAATCTTTTCTTCGTTCAGTTGAACGCTTTAATATCTGAAACTGCAATTATAGTTGCCTTTAGTGAAAGCGATCGCTGTATGTCTAGTCCGACATCTCGTAGCCGCTTCATCCCCATGAGGAGTTTTTTTCTTTTCTTCCTCTCAGAGGGAAGGAGAAAGAGAGTGGCGTTACAGGGTAAGTTGTACAGGGTAAGAAGTGGTGGATGCTGAGAGGGTTGGCGGGGGTGAATTCGGCTGAGGGCGCGCGCCGTGAGGAACGCGTCGCTCGCTCTCGGGGGCGTGCGGGAGAGTCAGTGCGCGGCGAGGCGCGCCAGCTGCCGCACGTCATGATTCTACCCCAGGTGAGCGACGATGTACCCAGACACTACCACTACCATCCCGTCGTTAACAGGACGACCGCCGAGAATCGTGAATATACACTCAAATGATAGTCCCTGTGCATGATGAGTGTCGGCGATTTTTTTTTTAACCTTAGTTCTTCATTTCATTTCAGCACGAAACAGCATGATTAAATCTTTTTCTTTCACCTTTCCCCCGTTTTTCCTATCTCGCTGATACCTCGACCTACATGAAGAATCCGATTTTAGGGAAACTGGAAAAGCTAATAGAAAAATGCTTCCGAGTGCGAGTACGCGATTATGCGAGTATCACGCAGTGATGTGAGCGACCGGCATAAAATTTCACGTGTTTCGTGTCGTGACGCGAGGGTTATATATCGAGTTATTTCTAAGAGCGAAAGTGAATGAAGAAAACCGAGATCCCTCTTCGCCAAGCTGAAAAAAAATGGTGTCATTAAAAGACGACACAGAGAATTGTGCCCGAGAAAAAATAATTTTTTATGTGCTATCAGTGGTTTTATGTATCAAGAGTGTGACGGATACCGCTGCATCTCGAGTTTCGTGAGACCCGCAAATTGTAACCGCAAATTACACTGCCGTTTTTAACATCGTGAAATTTGATGCCGAGTCTGTCGAGAAAATCGATTCGTTCACCGGCGAAATAGTTCGCGGGTAAAAATAACTTGTAAGATAACGTCGACGATGGAAATTTTAATTTACAAGGCATGAAGGCGTAATCGTGCGAGAATCATAACCGAGTCGATGTAGAGGATGATAAAGCTCAATTTTATCAGCTCGATGAGTCTCGTGAAATACAACGTGAAAAATATGCATTATCTTCATAAAATTTGACGATAGATACATGCACAAAAAATTAACTCATCGTTAGCGAAGTAGGTCGTAATTAAAGGCATTGCGAACAATAACGTCGATTGAACAGGATGAAAATTTTTATTTGAAAGGAATGAATCATATTGAAGTTGGAATTAGATTTTGACGGTTTGATTTTTGCGAACTTCCCGAGTATTCTTCGTAAGTGAGTTTCAAAATTTCGAAACTTTTCTGAGACGCATGACACGCCGAACTTTATGGAGAATTTTGTGAATCATTATTGCGGGTTACTAAGAGAGAGAGAGAGCTGCTTTTCTATCGCTGCAACAGGTTCTCGTATATTTTGGTCGTTATCGTCACGATAATGTTAATTTCCCTATCGCGTTCCCAGTAGATTGATTATTAATGATTGCCTGAAGGAAATGTAGGCCGAGCTTACAGAAAAGGCAGAAAACGTCTTTTAATCTCAAGAAAGTTAAATACCTGTCCTCATTATATTTAATTTTGATTATCGCTTATCTGCATATTGTGATATAATTTGCATGTTTTTATTATAATTATAATCGCTATAGGATACACTATAGAATTGATAAAATGTTTAACATTGAGACATTTACGTACAAAATATAAAAGACTATAACTAAATTTCTTTAAATTCATCGAGCGTGCGTGTACATAATTATTTTATAATATACCTTTACGTGCATATAATTATTTATAATATAATTTTTTTAAACATGCATTTATATTTTATAAACGCATTTTGAAAAATTTTTTAAATGGCGATAATTTATATTTGTTACGCTAAACATTACATGAATTAATTAATTCATATTTTAAAAGATTTTATTGTATACATATATTAGGAAAATTATCTTCCGAAGAAACTGCAATATATTTTTTAACAATCTAAATATTTTCTAAAATATCAAGAATTTAATGCTGTCTTTTAAATAATTTTAATTTATAAATGTAAAAATTTGTTTATATCAGATCTTAAAGTATTTTTTTATATCAGTATTGAAGGTCGCAATATTTGATTAAGGCTTTCTAAAAGTCTAGGAACTTTCAGACACGTAGCAATATAATCTGACTCTAAAACAGGAACTTTATGATGTCGATATATCGCTCCCTTACTTTAAAAGTAGCGCAATTTAAAAAATTGAATTTCTCGATAAAAAGAAAACATTATTTTTTAACATAACGTAAAATTATTTGAATAATCAAATAATATCAAAAAGAATATGTTCTCAATATGATTAAATGTCATTTTTCTCATTTTTGTTTTACAATCCTTACAAAGCTACTCTGAATTGTGAACGACTTTGATTTTTTACGAAGTTAAATTAGTTTATTTTTTATGATTTTAAAAGATAATAATTACCTAAATCACATTCATGGTAACAACTCGAAAATAACGTTTTTTAAGTTGTGTTATTTTTGAGATAAGACAGTGATATAGTCTTAAACTTACTAACTCTTTGCAGTCCTTGTCAGAATTGGACTCGGCAGCAAATTTTGCGAAAGTTTTGCATAATTTATTAGAATCAGCATGATTATCGATCAGTAAATTTTTGAAATCTTAATTTCTATAAGTTCTTCTAAATAATAAAAATGTTGTGATTCATAATATGTCCACTGATTAGATTGAATTAAAGACAAAATATTTGATTTTTGCTCATTTATAATTTAGACCGCAAAGAGTTAACGCTCACAACGATTATTATTCTCTATATTTTACAAAAGCAATAAGCCAGAACTATCATAATATAAGCACACAAAATAAAATTTAATATTTGATTCAGAGATTAGACCATGATATTCTTACGTATTTTAATGTTCTGAAACCGAACCCGATGTCCAATTTGCTCAATCATATTACATTTTTTTCATTGACGAAAAATAGCTCAATTTTCCAATATTTTTAACCTATCGACTTGCATATTAATTTTTATAAGCTTGCATATTATTGAATTTACTTTTTTTTTTGCTTTCAGTTTGCATATTAAAAGTCTGACCATAAATGGTTCTAAAAATACTTGAAAATCGAGTTATTTTTCATTGATTGAAAAAAAATTGTAACATTGGATTTGGTTTCTGAGCGTCAAAATAAGAATATCATAATCTAATCTTCAGGTAAAAAATTTTTTTTATGTATAATCATAAACACTGTTGAAATTATAGGGATCATTGAAATGATCTCTACAAGAGATCATATCGATAGAATTGTGTATTGTAAGTAATAAGTCATTACAAAGTCATAGAATAAATATATGCATAAATTTTCTATGAAAGGGGATGAATACGCGAAGAAAGGGGAAATATCACGTAGTTCCGGAGTGAAATCTAATTTTGTGGGAGAACGGTTAAAAGAGAGACGCTTTTCGTCGAGTTCTTCGTCATGAAGTACGTCGAGATCGCCGAGTTTTGCGAGCATGACGATTCGTAAAAATTACCGACGCGAAGTTTAAGAAGAGTCTTTAAACAGCCGAGGTCGGTACTCACTTGGAATTCCTAATTGTTTGAGAAAGAGACGACTTTTGGACACGATCGCGACTTGGAAATCGATGCGATTAATTCACTCAAAGACCAAACTTTTGGAAGAACAGCGATATGAAAGTGGTGAACGACGGATTGAACGTCGCTGCACGTACCAGTTTATTCGTGCTTTCGAAAGTGGAATTAAATATTTTAAAATTCCATATTCGGAAACAATCACGAACGAAATTTTTCAATTTTCTATTAAAACTTTTACTCGCTATATAGTTTGATTATTATTGTTTATTAATTTGTAACCCATCTCGATGAAACAGATTCGAGATTCATAGTTCAGTTTGCGATTCGAAATTTTTGAAATAATTTTCAAATCGTGCAGAGATAAAAATGCTTTCTCGGTGGTGGAAATTATTCTGTAATGTCAGTCCATTAGAAGCAATTACAGAAATATCTTTAAAATGCTTTCTATCTCGTGATATTTTCTCTAAACGCGTCGTTAGGAGCAAAATATCTTGCGTGCATTTAATGTTTCGCGTGCAATGAAATACGAAGCTCATTTCAAATGCGAAAATTATCTGTGTAATATAGATACAAAGAACTGTGATATCGAAGAATACAAACCATGATGAATATTTGTTATGTGATATAGTTAAATTCAAATTAATTACTAAGTAAAAAGCCATTAATTGTTTATTAAATATTATAACAAACAATATCTAAAAATTGAAAAAAAATATTTATTGACTGGATCCTTTGATGTCACGGTAAACAAATTAATGTATATATGTTTCCTTCGTATCCAACAAATTGCTCATTAAAAATTCAGTGTGACACTAGAAACTAAGTGTTTTTGTTTGTATCCTGACGGACCACAAAACATCATAACGTCATATATTACGTTTGCCATGCATATCTCGCGAGGTATCTCGTTATTCAGAAAAGCAGTTTGAAAATTGAACTTGTAGCCACTAAATATACATCCTAGCGAACGCAAAATGAGAAATTTGTAAGGAAATAATAGGAATTTATAATGAGAAAATTGTAAAGAAATGATAGTAATTTATATTAATGCGCATAGAAAGTTTGAAAACAAAGTTTTACTGTTTACAAAAATAGTCATCTACTCAACGAGAAAAAAGTAGAAAATAGAGAGACGTGAAATAATATAAAGAGTCACGAGACCACAATCTTATAATTTGCATCATTAATATCAAGTTTTATTTTGCAAATACGAACTTGTTAAAAAGTGCTAAGCGTAATACTAATTAAAAAGTACTCAGCGGTCAGTGTGATCTTTTTACTCGTCCTAGATGTTGCAGCGAATGAATGTTCTAAGTGTGGCTTTCTTTTGTGAGATTAAAGTGCATTAAAAACTTTTCCAACTACGCAGCTGTCCCACATAGAGAGTATCATCAATGTCTTCGCACGAAATAAGGAAAAATTTCTTTTCACAATGCAATCAAAAGTAGATAGTTTTATATATATAGTTACAGTTCAACTATCGTAACTTGTGGAAGAAAGTCACATGTTCGTGACTATTCGATTCCCTTGAGATCGAAAGGGAGTTTAACGTCGCGATACGAGCCGGAAGGAAAGTCTAATCTCTGTACGGAACATTTCTGTAGTTTGCGATTGTCGGAGTTTCGGATCTTCCACCGAGGAACTTTGGAGACGCGTAGCGACTGGACGTCCGCGAAATTCTCCTTTTCAAGTGGAATTCCCCTTGATATTCACCGGCACACCGGAGATTATCTCGACCGAATTTTCATCGGGCAAATTTTCCTGTCCCTCGAGGAGATACCGTAAGTTCTCGGCAAGTCTCGCTTATGTCGTCGATCTGTTTCGCAAAAACAGATGTAGTAAATGTGTATTCCCGGGAGGAGATGACAGCCACGTCTTTCAAGCTCTCATTTTACTGCGAAAGTTTCTCGTATTGTGAACTCAATAGCGAGATACACTTGGACTGACATTTCCAAGAAAAGTTTGAAAAGCTGTCTCTACGGAGATGTCTTAACTCGAAAAATAAATTTGTCGTTGAATCATAATAGGTATTTCCGATCCATAATGTTTTTCATAAAACACTAATTAGAAAATACACGATGAACAATATACATATTGAAAGAATTATTTTGTATTTCAACTAATTGAATATTGCCAAAAATTAAAAAATATTTTTATTTGATAACAGCTAAACTGAAACTACATCATCCATAAACATTTGACCGTCATCATCAAAATGACTTTGTCGTAATGATGTTATCGTTACAAAATTATCGTTACAAAAAGTTTCTCTCAAGTTAAATTTATTAGATAGTTACATTTTTTTAATTGAATACTATATACATTAACGTAACTAAGAATGTAATTACAAATTCTTTGTTTATTTTGATATTCTCTGATTAGATTTTTTACACATAATGTTACGAAAGAGCCGAGGTATTGAGAGCTATGAAAAAACCATTTCTATTATTGCTTTGCCTGCTTCTTCATTGCATACTCAGGGATGTTCTTTTCAGTACAATTAACTTTCTACTTTTTTAGTACAATTCAGACAATTTTAATACGTCAATACTTTTTTGAAATATATCGTACTGATGGTCAGTCCATTTTCGTTCGTGATGTCAATACATCGTCGCGTGACATCAATATAATGAATCCTCAGCACATTTCTGTACAAGATTGTCTTCAGATGCAGTCTCCTTTTTCAAAAAGCATTCTTGGGCATATTTATTGTAGGTAAATAAATTTTCATATATTTCTGTTTTATAAAACAGTATTCCGGTAGATTATGTTGGTGCTAGATTAAGTTATACTGAAGCATTCAACTTCTATATTTCACTCTTTTCAATCATCTATCATGTTTAATAATAAATTATTTTGTAAATAATGCAAATTGGTATCAGTGCAAATTGTATTCTGACTGGGCTCATACTTCATATGGCAATAAAGGAAATTTTCATTTCTTTTCCAATAAATGTTTTTAATTAGAAATATTAGATTTTCTATTTTTCATTTATTAATTTTCTAAAAAAAATAATATTTGTTAAAGGATGACATTTTGATTTTATTTGTATTAAAGCTTACCATAATTTAATACTTGGCTTTTTCAAAACAGGTAAGGTAGTTTAAAACAAATTTTTTCAAAACTACATTGTTTTGAAAGAGCTGAATTTCTTTATGAAAAATGATGATTAAATTTATTAATGATTAAATATTTTTTTTCTGTTAAATGGATCTTATAGATAAATGAATTCACTTAAGTGAGAAAGTGATTATATTTGTTTAACACTAGATTAAATTTTTTTTTCATATTTTGAAAAAAAAAACGGCTCTTTCACTCTCTCCTATATTAAATGTAATTTTCCTTATCTAAAATAGCATAATATTTTATATAATTTTGAAAAAAACGTTATTTTATTAAAATAATAAATATTAAGACTATATAATTTTGATATAAATTACATAATTTTATATATATATTTCAATGAGATATAAGTTCAGAATGTTGTAAATGTGTAAAAATAATTTCTTTATATTCATTTATGCCACATATATTTTTGAATTTTTTTCGAATTTTCGTATTTATAACGGAAAATTAGTCAGAATTAATATTATATTATCTTTAGTATTTTTCTATGTTTAAAATTCCCTTAGTTTATTTATTATCATCATTTAAAAAATTTTAGATTTCCTAGTTATTTATTATCAATCATTGGCTGGTATAATTCAAGGAACAATATTTGTGAAAATTAGAGCTCGTTCAAAGTTAAAACAGCTGTGCGATTTTGAATTCGAATGAACTAACGAGATATACGTCCTTAATAACGTATTAGACTATGAGTTTACGATTATGATTGACAGTTGCATGATTCTATTTCAGCCAATCACGATGGATTCGCTGCATCGTGATTAGCTGAAATAAAACTGGGCATCCATCAATCGTAATCATCAACCCATAGTCTAATAGAGCTTTAGAGTTCAAATTTCCTACCCTAGTGGCCCTATATATCATTTTATCTTTACTTTAACTTTCAGTTACAGAACAACAAAGCTAAAATGATACATGGGGATATTGAGGTGTGGAATGTATGTGTTTATGGAAATGTTGGAGAAATCTCGAACCTCTTAGGACCCTTAAAATACTTTTATTTGACGAAGTGAAATTTCTCTTCAAATTTTGTAGGATTTTCCGAATGCTCTCATACACCAAATCCAATCGGATCTATGATATAAATCGGATTTGGATTGGGAAAAACTTTACTTTTCCACCTTTTCTTCCAACAATGCTTTTAAGATATCGCGCAAAGTCCAAATGTTCGACTCCGTCGGGAGAACACGCCTTTAATAATAGCATCGCGAGAAAATTGCAGTTTCACCAAAGCTACAACACATATGAAGTTTATTATATTAGTTTAGTTCAAATAAGTCGAAAAGATATGATTTATATCTTTTATATTTTACGAACAGCAACTTGCGATATTTGATCTTTATAACTTACATTATTTTTTCCAAAAATATATCGCGATGAATCGTTTTTAATCGTATTGGTATAAACAAGATTTTTTTTTTAGGTAAACGAAATTTTCTCGACATGTTTGTATGTGTTTTGCAGATTATCGGCGCGCTTTAATCTTGAAACACGGCGGAAATCTCGGAATATCTCGTATCTCGTCAGGTAGCTTTGTTTAACCACCGCTAACGTGTAACAATGTAATTAGTGATCACGATCTTGGAGTATACGCGCGCGGAAGTCTTCCATCTCTCAAGAAATTCCGACCGTCGCTCGTGGCTAATCCCTCGAGAGATTCGCTTTCTGATGAGGAGGTGGAATGTACTCTACCATTCGCGACTTGTCGTTTTTTTTTCGACATTTCCCGGGAATTGTTCTAAACGAATTTAGATCGAAGGGATATTTTCCAGAGGCCTCTTCCTATCTCGCACGAGAGAATGGCACTGCCACTTTCCATACATTACCGTGCCCTGAAAATAATCGATCGGCCCATATACGACATCGATATCTACGCTAGAACGTTCCGCCATCAGAAAGGGGAAGTTTGTACACTCTCCTAAATTTCGTAGCATGCAAGTTTCAATGGGGGGCTACTAATGGATGTACTCGAAGTGTAGGTATACCGATTCTTGAGAGCGCTTAAGACTCATGGAGCCGTTCTTTACAGTACGATACAAGCTTATCGGCTATTCTCCGACCATCGCGTTTCTCTCTGACAAGAAATGTTAATGCGTAGCACGGAGATTCGCGAGGCACGCGATATCTTCGCGAAAATAATAAATGGATCTGCAATTCTCTTCTGAAGATCTTTTCATCATTCCTGTCATGAATAAAATTGATCAACAGTTTGGTGCAACGAATATGCACAAAAAGTATTTGTACAGAAAAAATATTTTTTAAAAAAACTTTATTTTTAAAAAGTAAATATTATCCAACGAGAAATGAATCATCGAATTGATGTCGATATGAGTACAATGATTTCAACATCAATTTGACGTCAATTCGACGTTTAATTGACGATCATTTCTTGTCAGATAATTAATAATTTATTCATAAAGAATAAAATAGTAATACTATATGTTTCTTCAAATTATATATATCAAAAAGATATGTTTAATTATACAAAATATATCATCTGAAAAATAACCGAAAATTAAAAATTGTATTGTTTGAATGCTCAAAAATATTCATATAAGGAAATTTGTTATAAAAAAAAGTCTTATTTGTAGAAAATAAACATTAATTAGCAATAAACACATTCTGTTCCACATAACAACATAAACAAACGAGCTTCGCATACCTGATTTTAGAAGCTAAATTTCTCGTTTGTACCTCTGTACGAGAATTCTCACTGTATGAGAAATAACACTAGATTTTCGGAATTAATAGATATATAAGATAGATATATAAGATACCAGTTAGCAAATATGACTCAATTAATGGAAAAAAATTTTAAATATTTAACTTTTAACGATATGTACGACTCTAAACAAATTTATTTCTGTTACATTTTTATAAACAACAAATTTATTTAGAATCATATATTATTAAAAGCTTAAAATTTAAAATTTTTGTCATTTCATCCAATATGAATAATTGGGTCATGTTTATTAACTAATATTACCGTATCACTTTTTTAAGACTTTACAGTTGTTTTTTTTTCCAAATTGTTTTTTTAATAATTTTAAACTATAACTAATCGTAAATAATTATTTATTTTCTATAATTTTTATTTATATCATAGAAAGACACCTAACATTGCATAAAAATGTTTCTAGAATAATTTTTGGCGTACAATTTTGTCGATCAACCGTAAGTATATTTTATCAAAGACAAGCAATTTGTCCCAATTTGGACCTTCCTAGTCCACGTGTAAACTGCCCGTCAGCCGAAAACGTACTTCTCTGTTTACGTATAATAGTTCGTCTCACGGGAACAATCGATAAAAGCTCGTGCCAGCTTGGACCACTTACGTTGCAAAATTCTCCAGCAGGCGGTGGTATTGTTGAAATAATTAGTGCGGATCTGTGCGCTGACGTTGGATTCCGGACAAATTCCCGCCGTGACCGCCAATAGACCGTGGTCAAATGTAATGCTTCATTTGATAGCTGTACACCCATTTGCACGGCGATTGCACGCAAACCTACTTCCGCTTTGCATTTGACCGCGTTCGCCAGCCGCGCCTGTTGCATGTTGGAAAAGATTAATTCAAGATATATGCGTGGAACTCACAAAATGCGTTTCGAATAGAATTGTAGTTTTCTCATTGATTTTAGAATCTTATTAATTTTGATATTTAATAAGCTCGAAGAAAATTGCTTCAAGAAAATTTTTTAAAAATAGATTGTGGATAGATTCTTCTAGATTATATGATTTCGGGAATCAAAATGGGAAGAAAAACAGGAAAATGAAAAGTATAGGACAAATATGTTTAAATATTAAATATATTTGAATATTATATATATATATATATATATATATATATATATATATGTATCAATCAAACACATAGAATTTAAATATCAAACTGAATTCGATTAGATTCCGATAATATTAAAATACTCAACTTTTCAAAATTATTTTATTAACAACTTTAATTACCGTTAAAGTTATAATGTGTTATAAGAAAGTTTTTATAAGAGACGCGAATGTGCTCTTTACACAGTTGACCTCAGGATAGTGGATAATGAACACTTTTTGTTTAGTTAGTGTAGTGTAACCTTTTATTCCTACATAAACCGAAGGTGATAATAATAGTTAGAACGTTGATATAATATTTTTATATAGTACTGAAAAAAATTTATTGAATGAAAATGATATTTTCATTTAACAAGAGAAGCAAATTAAATTTTAGTACTTCGTACTCGATTATATATTTCAATATATTTCTATTTATTCCAAGTTTCGCTTTTTGAAGAAATTTATCTATCCCTTTATCGTGTTGGAATTACAACGCATAATACTCAAAAAAATTCTATACACGTATTGTGCATGAATAATCATGATAAATATCTCTGAGCAACTATACATCTGCGTTCTCACTGTCTCTCGCTGCACTTGTATTTGCATAGTAATTGCTAATTACCAATCAAGCTTTGTGCTGGACTGCGAATCTTGTGGGAAGTACATCGAAGCTGATTCAACAGTCGGAGATAATCACCTGCGCTCTTGACAACATTAGGGATCAATTGCAGAAACTAATTAAGTCAAGTTAACTGAGATGTCGAATTACGAAATATATTCTCATAACGTAACATTTACTATTTTATTTTAACAGTGATCAAGGACCTAATGAAGCTCAGTGGTCATGCCAGATAATCTTTTTACAAAAATTGTTAATTAATAAAACAATATAATTAATATTTTAAGCATAGTTAAGTACTTCACAGATCATAATATAAAACGTTTTTGACCTATCAAGATATCGTTTTCAACAGATAATAGTTTTTCTTTTAACAAAACTTATAATTTCGTGATTGATGTATTTTAATTTTTTTTTTTTTATTCTATGCGAGTTTTATCGTGCATGAGTCGTATCTTATTTCCCATTTATCAAATATTATTTTGGTACAGATACTATTCAAATATTGAACTTTTTTAAAAATGATGTGATGTCTCTCATGAAATCATAAGGAGTTTTATTAAAAGAAAAACTGTTATTCGCATTGAGAATGATAGAACTTCTTGATAGATCGACAACGTTTTGCGATATCATGAAAATGTTTGACTACGCTTAGAATATTAATTATATTGTTTTATTAATTAACAATTTTTGTAAAAAAATTATTTAGTACGACCATCGAATTTGGCTTGTTAGTCCCTTGATTGTTATTAATTATATTTTTATATATTGAACTTTATATTTTAACACTTTATTTATTTCGTTTAAATCTATTGTGTGATATATTAATTTATATTAATATAATAATATATATCTATTGCATATTATTTTGCATGACAAAAATTTCTGATGCGATTGATATGATATTAATTTATTATATTACTAATCATATTAATAATTCTAAAAATGGATATTTGCCATTTAACTATTTCTCGTAACAATTTTAATTTTAGTAAATTCCGATTTACTAAATTTTTGTTGAAAGTGTTTACACTATTCATACAATATTTTTTCTATGTATTAGGTGTTGGAATTAATTCGTAGCGTTTTTAATGAAAGAATGTTATTTATTTCACATGAGCATTAAAAAATACATTAATGAAAGTACTTCCCATCACTTGTAAAACGCTACGAATTAATTCCAACATCTAATATATATTTATTTATATATATACAATATATACTTCTATCTTTATACACATAACAATTAATTTGATATTTTGTGGAGAAAATAATTTCCTTCCGCAAGACGAATCCGTTCAACGATTTGTCTTATGTCATGTATATGACAGGAATACTTGTTGAAATGTTTGACAATGCGAAGATATCTCCCATAGTAATATAATTATCTGCGTATTATATCAAGCAAGTAAAACCATCGTGGCATATCATATGAAGCTGTATAATATTAAACATACCCTGATAAATTCTCATAAGTTCGTAGTGCCTTCCCCAGAATTTTCCTTTCAGGCTATAGGAAATGTGTTCTAACTACGTAGGAAATTGTAGTGCACCTTAACTGTATCTTCAGTCTACTGAAATTAAATTAGACTGACGTTGTTACGCGGTGAAATAAACGTAAAACGAAAGACCTAATCAGGCTCGATTTCGATTAACAGAGCACTAATTCGGTTAGATAGGAAAGAGCATTTGCAATAACAAATTTATCTGGATTTACAATTTGCAAATCTCTCTTCCGCGTTCAGTGTATTGCGCTTCCTTCGTAGCGAAATAATGAAATTTAGAAGATGTTCAATCTCGTGGAAATTTTAAAGGCAACGTTACATTATACAATTTTCCTAATACAATTTTCCTTAAATATCTATTACTCTTCATATACATTTGCCATAATTGTAACTTAAACGTAATGAAAATTGTAAGAATAAAATCCGCCATCATTTTATATTTTTTATTTTCAAATAAAATATTTGTCTTCTGCGATGATATATTGAGAAAAATATATGATTGAAAATGAACGAACCAAAATATTCTGATCGTATCAATCAGAATTCTAATTAGTTATCTTAACTGGAATTATAATAAATTCAATCAGAAAATACTGATTTGACTATTTTCAACCAGAATTCCAATTAATGCAATCAAATCCTTTTTTCCAGTGAAGAGTTGTTACCAAAAATAATGAACTGTGCTTCGCCAAAGTAGCACTATTGACGTCAAATGTAAAATAAGATGAATATTGCATCCTTCGCGCAGTGCCTAAAGTTTCGCGGTCACTTTCCTACCCTAGTTTCATCATTAGCCGTAAACTGTGCCAATCGAAGTGCCATGAAAGGTTCCAGTTAGCCTTTGTATACCGCTGATGCTCGGGTCAACAAGCTGTTCAATATGTAGGCACTTAAGTGCCCGCAACATGCACACCGTTAAACTTATGCTTACCTGGCGATACATGAATACCTTTGTTAGCTTATATTTCTCTGCGAGATAGAAATATCATTAATCGTTTACTTGTATGGGAAATAGACGTTTTCATTTTAAAACTGATTTATAGATACAATATTAATTTCCGTACATTTCAAAGGCCGCTTATTATTAATTTAATTTAAAAATTATTTTATTGATTATGAATTCTTGACATTACACACACATGTGGATTGATTATTACTAATTAAATATGGCAATCATTACGAACCGCTTTAATCAAAATCTGTAGGTCGTCGGAATTAATGCGATTATCGAAATAATTGCTTATCGACGAGCGCATCGTAATTATTACCATAATTTATTAAATTCCGTTTTAATAACGTTATAGCGACGTTTAAGTCGCTCCACTAAAATCGACGTTTTAGATTTTGATTTGTTTGGGCGATTGTTACAAGAGTTTCACTAGCCGTTTCCTGAACTCCGCAGTCACAATTTAACAGACCCTTGTTATCCTTTGTTATATCAAACCACCGACGTAGAAGCTTGTCAACTGCGGATACAAGTGTGCGGAGACTATCTTACCACCGTAACTCGGCTACATATTCCATTGTGCTGTTCATTCCAGTCAAAGTGCAGCCTCAACATGTCGGTGTACAAAACAAATCAACCTTTTAACCTTTACCTTCCACTTTTCCGATTTTTTCTAAGCCTTCCTTTACATTTGACATTTCTTCTTTTGCAGAATTTAGATTAAATATCAGAAATTTTCACGCGGAAATATGAAGAGAATTACTGTACTGTTTATCATACATCAAAACATTCCTCTGAATGAAACTTTTATCATTAAAATTATCAATTCCGCTAGAATTGTCAAAAGTATTAATTGGGTAATTTCCTATGCTTGTTTTTTATTAGTGAAAAGTTATTTTGTCATTAGAATTATTTGTATTATACTTACATAATATTTTTAATATTCTCTATATCTAATACATAAAGAAAAAATTGAAATGCTTAGCAGAGCCAAAATGGCATCCTTGACGGTTTTAGTGTTAAAGCTAACATTTTATTAAAGATTATACCGTAGTGTTAGGTTGATTGAAAAAAGTCTAAAATCATTTTAATTTGCATCATCCTTTTTCCGCGGAAATTATTGCAGGCGATTAGAATGTCATTGTTGAACGATATTAATTGAAGTTCGTTGGTCCAATCCGGCTTCCGTTTACAAGCCGTTCGCGCGACATGTGGAATATTTTGGAATTCCAGGAATTTTTCGACGCGTTAGATCTCCATTCCAATCCCATTATTCAGATCCCATTATTATAATATTATGTGCCATGGCGCATGTGCTTCCGGGATACCTCTGTATCGCTGCATAACTTTTAGCGCTAGCGTATTTCCTGCGGTATGACTACCGCATACTTTCATCCACAATTACTATACACTAGGCGTCTTGCGAATGTGTATTAACATCGTCATTTCCAACTGACCGAGTTGCCGCGAGCGCTGTCACGCTCAGAGGAAGCGCTTGTCGCCTCGTTAATGTCATTTAATTGTTCCGCCTCAGGCGATTAAAATCAACAGCGACTTTGTAATTACAGTGCATTAAGTGAGAGCACTTTTTTCGATCCATACGATTAACAATAACTGTCACAATTTATTTTGCTTGGCTTTATGTTTGCTTTATTTGTTACGTATCGTATAATCAATAAAGCAAGTATAAGTTAGCTTTATTCAATGCAAAATTACTTTTGATTATTCGCCTTGAAACACTTCTTCTTAATTTAATCGCAGATTCGGCTCGCGGCGATATCGATAACTTTGATTATCGGTTTTCTACGTGAAATACTACAACGTTAACCAACTATTCGATTTTTAACGATAGAAATTACGGTCAGAGAGCGACATGATCGTAGCACTCGCGAGATTAAGCAATTTTTTTGTTACGATAAACTTTTACGTTTATATTTATTAACCAGCTCGGAAAGAAGAACTAAATCTCGTTATTTTCTATGTACGTATGTACGATGTTAGCTAGCATATTGTCGGATGCAAAACTCGTTTGCGCGCAGGATAGACTGTAGTCTTTAATCGCATTTCCCCAGACACATCTGGTGCTGGAATTAGCTTTCGCCCAATTCAGCGAAGATAGTCAATGGAACACGAGGAAATAGGCGGATACATTGCTATAAGAGACTGGAATAAACCAATTAATGGAGTTAATTCTCTCGAAGTAGATAGTTTTGTCTTCTCATTATGATCCATTAGAACTAAAGTAACACTTGCTTGTTTATCATTAACGTTATTTAATGACACGAATGCAGCAATCTAACTTTGCAGTAATTTCTTTATCTAATTAAAATAAAATAATAATATTTGTAACTTCAAGAATAAATCCAATACAAATTAAAATTACCTGTATTAAATATTCATAAGCGATAAAATACATTTCGCATGCAATTAGGATGTATCTTATATATACAAAGAAATTAAAATAAAATGTAATCCGCGGAAGTTTTGACTTTGGATTTGAGTCTTTTTTTAGTGCGATAATTAGTGACAAAATATGTTTAGCACTAATAATCTCACTGAAGGAAATTTAGCTTCAGCGTTGATACATCTACGGATTTACATTCTACTTTAATTTCGTTTGGTAAGCAAAGCTCTTTCAATCTTTTCCATTATACATGGTCTTTGGAAAGAAGGAATTACAACATCACGCTTGCCATGCGTATTAGCGAGTATATATGTATATATCCATTAATAATAAGTATATATCTATAGTTTAACGCCAGATCCGAACGGCGCTGGTGATCAAAGATCTCTTAATCACCAGATGGAGTCATTTTCAGCTCCTTAAACGCGAAAAATTGCGTATGCGCAGATTGAATTGAATCTGGATCTACAGATCGCGAGTCAATCGCACCAAACGGCAACCACTTGACGCTACAAATGCAAATTGTATTTATTGCTTATGAAATATATATAATTTAGGCTTAAACGATCGCGGAGATTGATAGAATTTTATTTATTTGAATTTCTTTATTACACGTCTTTAAATAATAATCGAAAGATAATTTAATATTAAAAAATATATGATGTTAAACAGAAAGTATTTTCCAGTTATAGAAAATATTGTACTTTGCTGGAAGCTTAATATCTGTTGTAATATTTTTTGAAATCAGAATTAATTGTAATCTCATAATGGAGTAACAAACAATATCTTAAGTTATCAAAAGTTTTGCTTCTCTATCTGAAAAGTTGAAAGTAAAGTAAAAGAGGTCGCGCAATAAATGACGCAATTAAGATACCGCCAAAATCTTTCATTTTCTCTGTAATCTCTCTTTAATGGAAATTTCTTAGTTGTTAAGTTGCACCATAGTAGTTTGTCACATTACGATTTGTTACCCTCCAGGTTTCTTCCTCTTTCCTCCTTCGTTCTTTTACTCATCCTTCTCTTCTTCGAGATCTTTCTCTCTTCAAGGATCGAAGTTGCACCTTTCTTCACACGATTACTCTTCCTCCATCTCTAGGCTTTTGTGCTCACTTAATGATCTGTAGGATCCAAGAGCTTTACGAAGTGGCGTGGGTCAGCCCGCTTTGAATTAGAGTAATCTACCCTGCTCGTCTGTAACAAATTAAATGATCCTTCTAAGCACTTTTCACGTTATGCAACGAGAGCAAACGCGATTGTTTCCCAGATAACTTTAATCCTTTCGCTTTTCAATTAAATTTGCTGCAGCTGCTGAAACTATTTTGAAACTTTATATGGATGATAATTTTACTACTCATATAATACATTATGAAACATAAATCATTAGAATTTCGAAAAGCATTAGATATTATTATTTTTTCACAATCTTTAATAACAAGTAAATTGATGTAAACAAGAATAAGTTAATGCACCGTTATATGAATAAATCAAATAGGTTATAAAGAAAGAGAATATCATCGAAGTTTTTTTAAGTCTGGTTTTCAATATTTTTTAATGTAAATTCTAAATACATCTTTCAGTTATAAATTACGCACCGCTTACTGTTGACTTAAAAAATGCAATTATAAATTGAAACTGGAATAATAATACTACAATTAAATTGTGATCGTCAATTTGATAATGATATTATCAGCATCTTAAAAATCCATAAAGAACTCTTACAGCAAAAATATAAAAAATATTGTTAGGCACTAAGATCTAGTCTTGACGATGCGTATTAGTTTTTTTTTCCTTATTTTATTATTAAATCGATGTAATTTTAAATATTATTAACTAAACAGTAATGTTATCTACACTCATTATATCATCGACAAAAAATTAATTAACGTTTAATATAATATCAACTGACCTGAAGATGAATAAAATCGCACAATACCCGAGCATCTTTTTCTGCGGGCATTTCTGTCATTATCACCAACATTTCTGTCGCGTATCTGGGATAACTCGAAGTATTCGCGTCCGTTCTAGAGCCTGATCTCGTCAATCGTAATGAAGGATCCTTCTTAGAAAGGACTAAAGAGACGCTCGTCTTATAGCTCGAAGTAATGAACGCTATAATTCTCTTCTATAGTAGAAGTAAGCGTAACTTTATCCTGATGACCACACCAGCGCCTTTAGAGTGGCTTCTTGATAATGCAATTTTAATTTGATTCATCCCATGAGCGAATATAGGCTAATCTATCTTATTTTTTCATGATTCCGAGGTTTCCCATTTCTATCATTCTAGTACATAACTTACGTGGCCTTCAATTAATTAGGGATTAGTTAAGAATTGATTAAATTATTGTTATATAGACATCATTGAGATTTCTCGTATCTTTAGTAAGAGAACGTAGAGATGAATCTTCAATATAAAACTGCTGTATCATATCCGGAATTCTCATTTCCCGACTTTCACTTCCGTCAATTATGACGAGCCTCGATCGCTAGTCTGAGAATAATAATATAATTGGTTAAACGCATGCATGTCGTTAATCAACTCCGTGTCACTGCTTATCTTATTCGGATTATCATTTTTCATTATGGAAATTGATTCAATGTGTTAATGTGTTATGAACAATAATTCATTGCGAGTATAATAATTCGACCTAGTTTTGGAGAAAAAATTAGTTTTGTTGCTATAAACCGTTCACACGTACCGTGTGAAAAGTTCGCTAATCACCGTTCATCGTTCCTTTCATGAACCAGTAATTTATTAAAAGGGAACTAAAATTGCAACTGCAGCGACACGGTAAATTTGTTCGTCAAAGTCTATTAAATCTTCTCGTTTTCTTAATCTATTTTTCCGCCTTTATAATTATGTCCACCTTCATTAATTTCCTGATAATTAAAATCGTAGTACGACAGAATAATGAATAAGATCCGAGCGCATTAGAATGCAGCGTATTGTTTATTTTTCCATAATTTTTCGTGAAATTAAACGAAAGATAACGTTCAAACCACAATTAATATAAAGGCTGTAGGATCAGCGTGATTAACGGTGCATAAATTAAATTATAATTATTTAATTGTAAAAAAAAAACTTTACACACACACATAGATAAATTCAATTTCGTACGTTTCGGCTTAAATTTGAGCAATCCTCGGCGTAAAACTCTCAAATTATAAAGAATACAATTTATAATAAATTCGTATACCACAAAACAGTCATATTGTTACATCAGAAAATTATATATAGAGAACAAATTGTCACAAATAAATTAAAAATTAAAAATTATCGTCAAACTTTGACTGGAGAACAATCAACAATTGACTTTTTTGTCTAAGTTGATTGTCATCTAATCAAAGTTTGATGATAATTTTTAATTTTTAATTTATTTGTGATAATTTGTTCTCTATATATAATTTTCTGATGTAACAATACGATTGTCATTGATTGTCAAATTGAATTTACCTATATCGTAGTAAAGTTTTTTTTTATAATTAAATAATTATAATTTAATTTGCGCATTGTTAACTGATTCTTATAACTTTTATATTAATTGTTGTTGGTTTGAATTTTGAGGAGTCTGAATAGTAATATTTTAATTGAAAGATAATGTTATTGTAAAAGTTTTGAATTTTTATAATTTAAAGTATAAGGCATCGAAAAATTTTTTTAAATAAAATTAAAAAATTTTGTACTTGATTATATTGCCTATAATGTAGAGTATTAGAGTATTACAGTATTATCTTCCAAGAAGGAAGTTAATATTGTGCTCGAGAGCGCGATCTAACTTCGTGGAATTGTTTGCAGCTCACTTCCATTTTATTAAAATCGACAACGCCGTAATAAATTATCGATTTTACTGATTATTTTCGTTATAGTTTTTTAAAATTTAACGATCTTTTAATCTGATTTCACATTTTATATAATTATCGAAAATCAAATATCGGTTAAATGTGACAATATCAACGTTTATATATTATATATGTATATGTATGTATAACAGGCGCGCGCGCGCGCGCACACACACACACACACACACACACACACACACACACACACACACACATATATATAGAGCCTATTAATTTTATTCGTTTAATCATCATTTTTTATCATTTGATTTGATTGGAACTTTCTGAATATTTAATAATATAGGATTTTTTATTTTGATATTAAAATATTAGATCTTATTTCATTTTATCAGATTATAGATTACAATAATATATACGATCGAAATTATGAGTTATATTCAACTTTCTGCACACATAATACGTTTGGAATATAATCGAAATAGCCGAGACTTTGTAGTATAATATTCAATAATATGGAATTGGAATTCCGTTCGCATTTTCTTCCGACGAGTATCTCCTGTTTCAATTTCACGGATGTAATAAAGGCGCCATCCATGTGTCTCTCCAATCGACAGAAGTCGCCGACCGAGATATTCCTTTGGCTCGTCGAGATTCAATCAGCCCGTAAACGTGTCACGACGTCATTTCATTTCGAGTTTATTCCGCCGGCTAGATTCGACCGGTTCAAATCATTGATAATGTCGTCGCTTTCAATCAGGTTTGCTACTTTAACATCATCACTGATCTTCTTGACCGATTCTATATTTTATTCTCACCCTGTTAGGGTCACAATCACAATAAATGGAATTTAATTATAACGCAAGCGTATGAAACTAAAAGCTTTTTTTTCCACGTTGTATTCCGTTCTTTGATAAAATCTACCGTCATTCGCAGTTTTTGCCGCAGTGATTCATTTGATAGTAGTTGGGACTGTTTTTAGGTCGGCAAGAACATGTTTACGCCGATAACGCTATTGCATGCGCAATGTGTAAACGAAGCTTCGGTAAAAGCATTCAATAACCCATTTGTGTAATCCGAATAATAGGACGCAAATTTTTAATTGGTACATGATATGTATTGATCTCACGTGTTCATCGTTTTGTCATTTTTAACAGATTTGATTTTTCTTTTTATTTAGATTGAAAAAGTTTTGTATTTTTAATCGCTCACAAGCTCTAGAGAGTTACGTCAATATTTCAAAGAAGGAACCATTTGTTGGGAACATATTAGCCTCGACATGATTTATATAAAGAATCTGTGGAGTTTGATAGATACAAGCGAAGCTATATCTCTGCTTGAAGCGATTGGACAAATCGGATCGTTTTCCGATCGTCTCCCATCAAAGTTGCAGCGCCGAGCTACAAATGCTTTAAAATAACTTTTCCGACCGCACGCTCGGCCCGTATATATAAATCGCTTTTTCGGAGCTCAAAAGATTCGCTTTGATCTGTAACAGAGCTTATAGAGTACATACTGACTGCAGAAATGCGTCATCAGACTACAACGGAGCAAAGCTTAGAGATGTTCTCTCAGTTAATCAGTTAAGCTGCGCGCAGGTAATCGCCACCGGCCAATGGCTTTAATTAAAAAGAGTACTTCTATGTATTAGACTCAAAGATACTCACGCCAAAGTCGAATTTTGCTAGAGAATTGTACCGTTTGTTCGTCCATTGCGAGTTTTTTTTTGTGCTACATTCTCATTGACTGAAATTACGCGCGATTAAATATATGCCAGGATGAACAATAGTTTAATTAAAATGAACATTTTCGCTCGACAGCAACGGCGATGTAATTAATTCGCAACTACACCTATTCCCCCGCAGAAATGTTATTGATGGAAAATTGTATTACGTAATTTGAGAAGCATGTTTGCAAACTTCGAACGTAATCAGCCCGTGTTATTAAAGGGGCGTCCCAAAGTACGCATGAAGCACATGATGCATTATTTGTCTTCGTTGTTTACCGAATAATAAAGAAGGATAAAATGATATATCATGCGTTTCTCATGTACAACTTGGAATGCACCCTAAGACTCATTAATAGCAACGGCCATATTGGAATTGTGACGTTATAAGCGAGAAATAGCACGTTGAAGTTTCTTGCATGTTATTTGTAAATAAAGAGAATTTATAGAAAATTTAATAATGAGAGATCATTATAAAATACTTGTAAAAATGGACAGAAGTTATCTTTAATCCTCTCCTTCTCTTTCTTGACAGTCAGCAAGATTTTATTTGCTCTTTTTATTTATACTTTATTTTTATTTCAAGTGCCTTTTATGACTTTATTGGCTGCGGGAGGTAAAGATAACTTCTGTCCATTTTTACAAATATTTTATAATGATCTCTTATTATTAAATTTTCTGTAAATTCTCTTTATTTATAAATTTCATGAAACGTATCATTTCTCGCTTATGATGTTATTGTCAAATATCTTTTTTTCTTACGTTAAACACTTTTCTTATGTTAAATTAATCTGATAGAATATTTTTTACATTTTTGCGCTGATTTCAAATTTGTTTGTCAAATTATGAGGGAAGCAGAGTTTTTGAGTAACATATTTAAACAATTTTTTTACTTTTTTATTTTTTCTGTTGTCACAAAAGAATAAAGTATCACTCACCGATTTTAATGGACTTTGGATATGTTGTAGAGCACCAAAAAATTTTAGATTCATTTTTGATCTGCTTATCTTAATATTTAGAGTCGTAACAATCCCTTATGAAAATAATGAGTTTTTTTCATTTTTAGCGAAACAATTTCGACAGTTTCTTTGTTAAAAGTAAATAAATTCATATAGAATAGTTATTAAATTTAATATAATTTTTTACTCATTATAAAAGGTTTCAAAATTAAATCACTTTAATTAAGAAAACCCCATACAATTAATAGCTGTTTTAGTAAGATGTATAAATAAAAAATATATTTTGGTTACAAAAAATTGGAGCCTCTAGGATAAGTTCTCATTTCATTTTCAGAATCAGCATCAAAAATTCAGCCTAAATTATTCATTTAACAAAATTATTATCGATCAATTATGAGCTGTGTATCTACACGCTACCGGAAATTGTACATGATTATTAAAATTCCTCAGATTTTACTGATTTTTGTCGAAAGATTAAAATAATTTTTGTTGAAGTTTCGACGCGCGATTGCGCTTCATAGTTAAATTACGAGAGTTCTTTGAATAGATTAGATGAAACTGGACAATCGACATCCGTAACGAAACCATGATTAATCTCTTGGATCTCTCGTATGTTCAGATGCGATTAATCGACGTTAGCGACCGTTCGTGATAAACCGAATAAACTTTTGCGCAAATATATCTGGGGCTGCATTAAGATATTAATGGTTGCACGAACCGGTAACATTGTAAATACGATCGATGATACTATCATGTAACCGTGTGCATATACCAGGTTTTATCTTTTATCGTGCTTAATTTAGCGTGTCGAGTAAGCCCGTACGTTTCGCTTCCCAATTTTATTTGTGGATTGAGATCAACTGCAATTATCTCTGAAAAATCTCTTCAAATTTAATATACCGCAACTCATATATAGTATATCTCGATTTTATATTATAAATAGTTTTAATTTACAAACAGCTTTAATTTAATCGTAGAATTCACGTAAAATATATGTTATATAAAATACATGCGTATTAGTTCAGTTATTATATATATATTATATATTTATTCAGATTGAATGTTAGTGTATTTAAACGATTAATTTTGTCATTATTATGTTTTGTTTATCTATTGTCTATCTATTTAGTGACAGTGCAGTTCATTGTTTATTGTTCATTGTTTACATATCTTATATATGAAATACTGATTAAACTATGTATATATATATATATATATAATTTTATTTATGTGGCATATTTGCATAAAACTATCGAGCATTGCTCGATGAATATGTGATCGATTATCACTCCATATGCGTGTGTAACATATTTAGCAAGTTTTAGCCTCGATGCCGTACGATATAATTAATCTGCATAAATTTAATTATGTCTGGAAACCACCATCAATCTATCGAAAGTTAAAACGATTTATTGCAAGTCTCTCTTAAGTCAAAATATTTAATTGTGCGATTCAAAACAAGAATTATCAATTGGATTATTATTTTTGATGATCTAGGGATATACATGCTTGTACTAGTCCTTTGTCATTCGATATTGCAGAGACCGAGGTGACGGTTGATGCGAAACATCCTACAAGATCGCACAGTTTACATAAAAGAGACGAGGCAAACACTTCCTAATGACGTTTACAGCCTGGGTTTGCGTATATAATATTGAACTTGCAACTGATACCTCTTACCTCCCCATTTCTAAAGGTTTCATGGCTCGTCAATGTTTGACGAGGGGGAATCGCGAGAAGCTCTCGTCTGCGTTGCTCCAATTAGTACTGTTCAAATAAAATCTAGAAGTTATATCATGCTGCGAAATGATCCCCTCTCCGTCGGTCGGAAAGATAACGTTCTCTTAACGGAGTCTTAATTAGCGTGGTGTATATTTTACAGTGTGTTTTACGATTAGCTGATGCAAAGTTTGCATATGAGAGTTGAGATTTACGATGCTCTTGTTACGCGGATATTTCTGAAATTTGCCCTGAGGTTCGTATTCACACATCACTTGTTTCTTACCGCGCCTTGGACATTATCTAATTACAAAATAACAAAATTAGCACGTATTTCCACGTGGCTAATTATGATGGATGACTCTCCATCTGATCCTTTAAGTTGGTGTATCGCCAATATAATTAACAAAAGTTGAAGAAATGCCGATCCCCAGCGATACGTTTGCCCATCGCATAATGCTGAACGTAGGATATCCCTAATTAAAGCTGGAAGTTGGTCGAACGGTCGTTCCGGCGAAACAAAGTTTATTAATTAAGCTCGTTTAAAAGATAAACTTTAGCGCGGCCTCAATTGCTCACTCATGCTTCATCGTTATGCGACGCTCAGCCAAATTACATATTAGCTCTCATAGTTTGTATGGTCAATGTTTACAATGTACAATATTAACTCGAATTCTTTAACCCTTCGAAGACAGGAGTTTTCTAACAAAGAATCTTAAAGAAGACTTTGTTTTCTAAAAGTATCTAATTTTCGGGGTTACTGAATTCGATTCTGTCCTTAAAATTCTAAAATTCATAAAAATACTCAGTTTTAGGAGATTCTTGGTATCGCTGAGTTTGAATGTAGCTTGAAAACGTCGACTTTCAAAAGAATAGTAATATCCAATAAAAAAAGATTCAGTTATAATCAGATCTGACTTTGAAAGTCAGTTTGGAAATTAGTATTAACTGTTTGTGTAGCAGTGATGAACTTCAAATAAAGCGAAACTGGAAACTTGATGTCACTTCGTAATCAAAAACTCCCTAAAACTAGCCGTATGAAATTGGCCTCTAGGAGGGGGGGGGGGGGGCTAGTGTAAAATTAATCCTCTTTAAAATTGTTTTTTAATAATTTTTTTTTATTTATCAGAAGTGTGCAAACGAAAATTCGAAATGTGCATACATGTGCAAACGGTGAAAAATTGAATAAGCTATAGAAAGTTAATTTTTTCAGCTGGGGAATCATTGATCCTAACTCTTTAAAACAGAGCTTTAGATAAATTAAATTATTTTTTAAAATATCTATTTGCCTCTCCTCCTCCCCCCTTCCCTTCTATATTGAATATACTATTTTAAATTTTTCATTTTTTATCTTAGATAAAGAAAGCATTATCAAATTATCTCATAGGTAAGTTTCATAAAAATTAAGCGAGCAGTTTATAAAATATTATAAAAGGGGGTGACCCCAATCGGGGTCGGCAGTCCACAAAGGGTTAGTTGCATTACACGTGTCGCATCGCGTTTCCTCAATTGAGCATTAACAGCTTATTTCCCAAGAGGACAAGAGGTTATATATACTTTTTATAAAACAGAATTAATACGGTTTCGAAAATCATAATAACGTTGTAATAATACACATAATTAGTTGATTTTGGTAAGTCTTAATTTTCAACTTTGCCCACTGTGTTTTGTATAATGCAATTTTTTGAAATTTTTTAATATAGGTTGAGCGTTATTCGAGAATTTTTGTTGCTTCTAAAGTATTCAAACTCTCTAATTGTTGCACAAAAAAGACGGTCTTGCTGAAATATATTATACAATCTAAAAATTTAACTGGATATAGATCTGAAGAATAATTTTATTGAACTATCAAAATAATTACGTAAGATGTTTAAATTGATTGCTAGAATGTTACAAAACTTTTTCCAGCATTATTCATCATGCTTAAATTTTCTACTTAATTAGTGACTTTTGAAAATTCAACAAAATTATTTTCAGATTTGTATCTAGCAAAATTTTTAAATCTTTTACCAAAAGCGTTTTTTCTATATGACTTTTGATGTAATGACGCCCATGCTAAAAAAAAGTTTTTCATATGATTTCTCGAAAAAAGCAATGTGCAGCTCGTATTTGTGAGTCCGTGCTCTTTAGTGCTCTTTAGTGCTCTTCTCGAAAATTGTAAACAGAGAAAGTCATTTCTTCAGCTGATCTAATTTGTGACTCGAAAGGGATTTAAAAGGGTATTTACTACCGAATGAGGAAAAAACAGAGATATAATGGAGCGAGCCACGCCCTAAATTCGTTAATTTCCTGTTCACTCTTATCAGACCGGAGTAATCTTGATTCTTTCTCTTTCGCAACGCGTTGAAATCTTGATCTCGGGGTCTGGTTTCAAATTGAAATTTTTCTCACTGACGTTTTTACGGTTTCGCGGTTCCTGCATCTCTATTCATTTGCTCTCATCCGACACAATTGCTTCTATCTGCCTCTCTTTCTCTCTCTTCTAAGCCATTCGTATGCTTAAATAGGGATTATCCTGACCACTTTAAACCTAAGTCAATACAGCCCAATGAGATTCTGTAGAAATGGCTGCCAACCTGTTTGCGTAGCGATACAATCGTACTGGCGATAAAAGGATTAGCCTTCGTTTTTGCTGCATTTTACGGGAATCTCATTATGACGCGAAAAAAGGAGAATGAAAAGTACTATTTATCACAAAGCTAGTTGTTGCGTTTATATCGAGAACAGAATATTTGAATGAATATTTGTAAAATAAGATTACATATAATTATTTTAATAATAAGAAAATGATACTGTGTTAATATAATTATTATTAATATATTCTTAATTTGCGGAGTGTAAACTCAAAATAGTTGAGTAACTTCGGAAGGAATATTGAATTCATGTGGTACCCCTTTTTCTTGCAGAGGGAACACAAACGTTAACGTCCACTGTAAAAAGCTTTTGCATTCTGCATCAGTACGACGGTAGGATAGTGTCCGTGACAATGACAAAGGGACGCATTAATTTTCCAGCGGTAGATGCATTACGTCTAAAGAATTGCGTGGTCGCAATTTTATGGCTTGTTCAATGACACAGTGTGTTGTTAGGAGAGCTTTTATATTTTTTTCATTTTTTATAACACAATATTTAGAAAACAAAAAATACATTTTATACACAGATAGACTCACACATTGCGGCTTTCAATAGTGATTTTTATTCCGTTTCAATTTTTTTAGTCGATAAATTGTATTTGCACTTCTATAGAAAAATATAGAATTTTCTCATTTACATATCTATAGATACATTATCTTGCGAAATTGATATTTATTCTATTTCTAAAACATAATTTTAATGTGTGTGTGGTTCTCTAATTTTGAATTTTGCATAATCTGAAGTATATATATTTCATATTAAACAGAATTAAGTTTGTTGGAATTAATAATAATTTCAGTTGCAGAGAATTATAATTACTTACATGTAATTTTACTTTTTGTGTGTATTTATGAAATAGGTGATTGACATTAGAAAACTAGGCACAAAATGACTTGTTAGAAAGATAAGTTAAAAATTATCTTAAAATTCTCGAGTAGACTATTTCATAGAATTCGGTGATAGAATAGGTGAGGCATAAATAATATGTATGCACTGCATTTAGGAGATTTACCGAGTCCCTAATGCTTCATTTTATTAGTTTTCGTTTGTGTCTATTAACAAAGTTTTCATTAAATCCAGATTAAAATCTAGCCTTGTAATTTGAAAATTCTCTTAAAAATAAGATCAAATATTTATTGTTATATTACTTGTAAATTTTATTTTTGCCCGAATAAGAGCATCGAATAACGTAATCTCAAAGTAGGTTGAATATTTTACTTTTTTATCAATATGTTATGCCGTCACAAAACGAAGACGATGCAACAATATATAATATTGTATAACAAAAATATATCCATGATCAATCGTAATTGTAAAAGCATTTACGTAATTACCGCATATTACGAAATTAAAGAGCGTTTGTTAATTATTACTCTAAAATAAGATGAGGTCGTAAAACACCCATACTTTTATAGGTCAACAATCTCTTCGGTGCTAACTGTGGGAAGATCACTGTGCACTTTACGCGAGAAAGGAAGAATTACGACTTAGAGGGGCACGGTCGAGGCTTTTCAATTTGCAAGCGTGCATGCACCGTGCGCGAAGTTCGTCAGTCTGATGCACTGCTGTGTAATTGTATGAACATGATTTTAAATGTTCATTTTTTCATATCTTTGCCTGTTTGCAGTAAAAGAAGAGAGTTAATTTTGAAAATGTTACATTATATTTTTCTTTGCATAAATTCATTGTTTATAATTTTATTTAATTAAAGCATTTAAAATATTAAATTAAAATGTTTTCATCGAAAAACTATTTTTCCTGAGGATTTATATAGATACAAATATAAATTCTCAGGAAAAATAATTCTTTTTTCGTTTGATTTATCTTTCTTTATTTTTCTCTTTCATTTTTTTCTTTCTTGTTCGATCGAGTAATATAAACGTTTCTCAAAGCTCAAGATGATTACGTCATTGAACAAATAATGTCATGAAAGATTTAATCATTAAAAGGTTATCTTGAATAAATATATCATCTATATTCGAGGTAACTTTTTATTCAATCAGAATCTCTTATCCTAAATTCTGGTCAGAAAGATATTATCCTGATAGAGCGATAAAATTCCTTATGGCTTCCGGCTTTGTGAATCCAACTAGGTACGTATAATCTTCGACAGAATATTAAAAGAAAGATCGAATCGAATTCAACAAGCAAGTTTCATTCGCCTTCTAGTGAAATTGCTTGTTCGTTACAATAGCTGTCCCTACATATATCACGTATGCTCAAGTTTATGAACACTTATGGATTCTATTCTGTGTCCAAACGAGTTCGTAACAGGATGAGATTCATGGATGACTCTCTCATTAGGATCACCTCGGCGATTTCGTTCTCGATTATTTGTAGCTCAACTACAAACTGTTAACCATAGCAATAGCCAACACATACGTTTACATCCGTTTGCTTTTGTCGAGATGTTCGTCTCATCCGTTAATCTGCTTTGCGTTTCGAAACAAAGTGATCCTACAAATTGCAGAAACTCCGAGTATGTCACTGGCATCCTCGGCAAAAACCGAATAACCGCATACTTACTGTGGAACGAGAATAACGTAGTTTTGCGAGTTGTATATCTACATTTCACCATTAGCGAATTCATGAAACGTCGTTATGAAACTTTAAAATTGCTTTTTCACCTTTACTCGGACTTTACATTACTAACAACATGCTTTTAGCATATCTAGATGTTCTATAAAGAAAAAGTTATAATATCAAATAGTTGTAGAATTAGGGTAAGGTTGCTGAAATCGCATCACTTTTATAAAGGCTTATAACTCAGAAATTATGAAGAATATTTTTAAATTTTTTATAGCATAATAAGCTACAATTCTTTTCCTTTTTTACGTAATTTTTTTATAATATTTGCATTATTATAATGTTTTAAATGAAAATTTTTAATAAGCCTGTAAATAATGCGATTTAAAAAACGCGTTGCCTAAATAACACTTCCATTAAAATCATTTGTAAGCTTTTATTGAAATTTCTAGTTTAAAACATTATAATAATACAAAAAAAAAATTTAACAATTGTATAAGAAAGAAAACAGATTGTATTGTAGTATGTTGTTAAAAAATTAAGAATATTCTTCAGAATTTTTGAAATACATTATTTTCAGAAGATAATTTGAGTTTCTATGTGAAACATAATAAACACTTTACAGGTTTATAATATATATTTTTACGTAATAATAAATAGGAAAATATAAAAATTGAAGAATGTAAAACAACATACGATTTAGGAAACTAGAGCATTTTGTAAAACTTTATTTAACATACAAATAAGAATGTAAAGAAACTTTAATGTAATTCTGATATATACAATATAATCACGATAAATTATATGGTTATATTATTAAAACATAGGCTTTAACTTACATTTTCTGCAATTAAATATGTTGAAAAATAAGGACAGTATGTTGAAATTATCACCATTTTTTTATTTACGTAAATAACAACTTCTACTGTGGCGCTTCATGTCACGAGTGTGCAGCAGCGTTGCAGTACTATATAGTTCTAAAACAATTCGTAAGAAAATATGTAAGTACAATAATTGAATTTAAGCAAGGTAATGCGATTTAGGAGTCGACGCAATTTTGGCAACCTTACTTTGTAATTTGATCTTAAATAATTAATAATTAATTGATTGGAATAATATTTTTCGTAAATTTTTTACAGAATTTTAAAGAGGCTTATTAGCATCTGTGTTAAATTGCATATCAGTTTAATTTATGATATTACATATTCCAGTTTCAGTTTCGGATTGTGTTTCAAGATAACAAGATAACAATCAACATTTGCTTGAACTGGAAATTGTAAGATTCACGCAAAAATGTTATTAGGCATCAAGCCGGTTGTAATCAAATAATATGGCCTTCATTTATTTGTGTTGAAAATTTCTTGATTAATTTTTACTTACACGTTGGAAAATTTGTATCGAATATAACACATTTTATATGTCCCAAACGGCCCAAATTTTTGTATTTATTTAATATATAAGATGAATATGTTAGAAAACAACATAGACATTATGTAAAGAAAATGATCACAAAAAAGGTAATGTTAATACAGATTGTAAACAAGTTTCCACAGTTTGTGGAAATATATTTTTTTAAATATAATTAATACTTATAATATGTTAAATTAATATGTATTTTATTCATTCATTTTAGAATTTACGTTTAAAAACATATTATTTTTGTATTACTTGTTTATTTACTCATAAGGTGTGTCATTTTGAAAAAATCTTGAATATCAAATTAATTCTACAGAATCTTTAAATAACATAATCACATTATGCTTTAATTAACACTTTCTAACCATTTCCAATACAAACCTACAATATTTTTTATCGTGCACTATTGTTAATCGATAATTGTCCTGTAGAAAATGTATCGACTAAAAGAAATCAGTATTGCTTGAGATAAAACAATTATGTTAGAACGTCTTCAAATATGTTCAGCTTTAATCTTGATTCTTCATAGTAGAATGATTTTAGTGTTTGTACAGGCGGAACGTAATTCACTGACCAAGAAATCGTCGTGATAAGGTGTACGGTTCATCTTACGAAGCGCACTAATTAAGAGACGCTGGAAGGA
Source organism: Acromyrmex echinatior (assembly GCF_024713525.1). NCBI lineage: Eukaryota > Metazoa > Arthropoda > Insecta > Hymenoptera > Formicidae > Acromyrmex > Acromyrmex echinatior. The sequence goes on from NC_141852.1 coordinate 21,643,035, forward strand.
TCAAACCTCCCGAGGTCGCGATAATAATGCCGTTAGGATATGATCTCACTTCCAAGAATCCTCCTTAGAAAGTTAACCGTGCTCTTCCATACAAGCGAAAATATCTTAATGAAGAAATTTTAGATAACTACGGATCATCCAATAAACTCACGAAAAATTTATAAATATTAAAAAGATATTTGCATATTGATACAATTGTAAAATTTCGCCCTTTGATAATCCCGTAACATTTGCGATAATTGCCACAATATCTGCTCGATAGTCATCTGCTCGATTCGTTAAATACAAATCATTATTGTATATTTCCACAATAATAACTTGTATTATCTTTAATCGGTGGTAAATATAACACTCTGTGAGTTTTATCACAGTGATGAACGCAGTATCGTATTAAATGGTTAGTCACACGATACATATGCAATTAGTTGATCATTCATTACGTGAAATAACGATACAGCTTGGCGAATCAACATTCCTTTCCACGTCAATGTTTTAAAGATCGTTATACAATATTATCGAGTGCTATTTTTAATCGAATTCTTGATTTGAGATGACACATTATAGGCAGTAATGGCATTTATAGGCAATTTATTCCGGTTTCGGAATGATATTCGTACTTATATCATTCGATAGAAATATAAGAAACGGACATTCTCGAAGAGAATAAAAATGGAAAATGATCCTCGATACATAATATATACGACTTTCCATTCTGTCTGCTTTGTAGAAATGTCTGCATGAATCTTGCTTTTGTGCTTTTTATTTTTACGGAAGCCGCATAAATTGGGCGATATAAAAAATGTGCATTTGCTCGTAAAGAAACACGTAGGCGATTTATAAAACAGGATACCATCGTATACGATCGACTTTCAGTCACATTTTCGCTCTATAAAAGCACCATCAAGAACACGGAGAACAATAAAGGTGAATCGTATCAGACAAAGTACAGATATGATTTTAAACCAGGTTTCAAGATGAAGATTTGACTCATCTCCAGTTTTCAATGCACGGTAATAATCCGAAGATAATCCAAAGATAAGAAAAGTCCGAAGGTAAAAGAATACAAAAAGATTCAAATAGCCGAATATCAAGCTATTATTGGCATAAAAATCTCTTGTGATTACGATATTGACAATTTGAAGTTCTTATTTTCAATTTTCTTATAATTATAATTTTTTTTATTATCATAATGTATTTAATATACAATGGAAATATATACATACGTATCTATAAAAGAAGAAATAAACCAACAAGAACTAATAATAGAAAGGATATATCTCTATTTTCAGTCGAAATAAATCTTGGTGTTTAATCATATTCATATGTATTATAAATACATTTGTTAGTTCTATGAACGGCGTGTTGATTCAGTTTGTCGGACTTTAAACACAATTATGAACTGGAAATAACATCATAAATTTATTGTCAATTTTAATAATGATACTAATAAACTGTTTTGACTTAAAATAAAATTCTTTCTATTATTACAAATTAAACAAAAGATAAAATTTTACATTATATCAATGTTAATACCGTAATAATATTAAAATATTAAGATGGAACTGGAAATGATACAGAGAAACTCGTCAGTTTTTTAAACAACATATTTAAATTCCTTGCCAATTAATCTGTCGTTGCTGACATATCTATAACATCTCAAATAAAACGTCATTTTCCGATTGTACCTTTTAATCCATAAGTTATATCGTTGCAAAAACGAATACAACTGGTGACATGTTTCAACCAAGATCAAATCGATATTTCAACATATACTATATATATTTTTATATAACTGTTTGTTACGTAAAACATTATACTGCAGATTTCTTGTTCAAACGTTAATTATTTTTATCTGCAGTATTACATGTTTATTTTTTAGCAAGATAATTAAATTATAATTTGTAATTTGAGATATATTATTTTGAAGAATTTTATTTCCTTTTAATCGAGTTTTTGAAAAATATAATTGTTGAATATAACTTTTCCTTTATATAACTTTTAAATATTTAATCCTATTGGTTAAATGATGTATTAAAATATTTATATGAATATTAATTTAATTTTGTGTATGTCAAAATGTTTAATATTTGAAGTAATACAACGTGATATAATTAATTATTTTTTCGTAGAATTTTTTCGGCGAATCCTTTACAAACTGGACTTATTTTTTTTCATTCTAATATTTCTATGTTATTTTTTCTTTGCCGAGAAAACTAGCACAACTTTTATGAATTTTTATGACATACATAATTCAAATGTACATGTATACATATACAAAATACAACATATATATACATATACAAGAGATGTGTGAATAATTTGTATGTGCATAAAACATTGATCGAAAATAGACTTAATTTCCGTTGTTCTTCTATTTTGCGACTTCGCAACAAAGGTACAGAGCAAAATAGCTTTGACGTTTAAAAAATGTATGCATGAGATAAAATGCTGAGAGTTGTTAAATATTTTACATTACATATTTTAGGTTTTTCTGTTTATTTAGTTTGTTATTTAATTTACTAATCAATATTCAATTCCTGCTGTCTAGATATTCGAAATATTGAAAGCAGATTTTATTGTAAATTAAATTAAAATTTTAAATTAAGGCAACGTCGTGTTCTTTTTTTGTAAATTTGCTGCACTTGTGTACGTGTCAGAAGCAGAGGTCACCGAAATTTCTCTTGCGAATTAAATTAGCACGAAATTAGAAAGCACTTTGCTAAGAACGCCAAATAGTTCGTTAACAAAAAATTATATATCGCATGAACTGTATTTTTTGCCTCAGAGAATAGAACTTAATTTTGCAATACATAGCACTCACATCAGATGTGTACAAAGTGCGCGACAATGAAATAGTCATAAGATGTACTTCGACAAAAAGTAATTCCATTTATCCATGGTCTCTTCCCATGGCCCTCCCCTGGGCGCAAATCTCGCCGATCGCGTAGTCTAGTCTCATGTCACAATAAATTTAATTTCACCGAACTTCGAAATGTAATTTTCGTGACTAGGCTTATTTATTCATCTTAGCAAGTCTATGCCACTCCCGTGATCTGTTCCAGAACTTATTTGCACGCCGCATTAAACTCAATGAACTCACTGACGATTTTCTTATCGAATTTCAAGCTACACGCTTTAACGGCTCTCTAATTTTTAGATTAATAATAAATACAAAGAAAGTAAGAATTTAAAATGATCATCTTTGTTTAAAAAAAAATTGCACTGAAAGAAAAGATTGATTGTTGTAACAATTTGGATAGTAAAATATGGTATAGCATTTTTATATGGCTGCAGCAACCAGTTTTTGATTGTAGCAGTAAATTTTTAGTTGTGTTAACCTATCCACAATGTCAATATATGATTTTGATAAGCTAACGTAACTAAAAATTTGCTACTACAACCAAAAAGTGGTTGCTGCAGCCATATAAAAATGCTATGCTATGCTTTTACTATCTAAATTGCAGCAATCTTTTTTTCCAGTGTGGCTAATTTATAAAAAGAAACTTAACATTTATGTATAAAATTCACGATTGAATTATGAAAGATATATTTGTATTATTTATTTAAAATTATCTGCATCAATCTTTACCTCGATTCAATCCTACATGACGTAAATCTCCCTATTTCTACGGTTCAACTCCAAGGAATGGGAAACACTTTCGACAAGAAGCGAGCCAAAGCCAATTCCGTCCGATTTCACGGCTGTTCCGTCACATCCGCTTAGTCTCACCTACAAAGCGGTCCTATTTGGGTGAATCATCTTCCTTCCCTTTACCGTGCTTTAAATCGAGTTGCAGGAAACTAAGTGGCGTTTATGAGAAATTCACAACGTGCGACGAATTCAAATACTCTCTATACAAATTTTTTAATCCTCACAAAGACTCTTGTTGCTCGTATTAACTTTTCTGCCTTGAACCTTGCTAACATAATTACTGAAGCTTAACTCGAATTTTACACATAAATACTTATTCATGATATAAAAATGAGGGCACTTTATACGAGAGTTACCAAATAAGTATTTTTTTAATTTTTCTTAATAGCGAGTTAGAGAGAGAGAGAGGGGGGGGGGTACAGTTTTATTATGCATATTTATTTATACATATTATATATAATAAAATAGAATTATTAATTATATATATGTATTAATAATTCTATATATGTCTTTCAATTCTCAAATAGAAAAGAAAAGGTAATTTATCTAACTGTAATTTTGGACGTATACGAAGTTTTCCGATTTTGTCGCCCTTCACGCTTTGTTTGTTAATTTTTATTTTAAAAATCTGTTTAATCAATTTGCAAAGTAAAGTCATTGGTTAATCATTAATATCATATTGCAGCTATTTTTTAAAGCAAACACATTATATGAATTAATATTTTGATTCTCTAAATTACTTATTGTTAACACACAGTGACTATTTCACGATATTCACAGAGAAACAGAAGTGCGCTATACACGATTTCGCAATTTGGTCTCGAAATTTTATTGCCAGATCATTGAGGAAACCTGAGGCGAGCGCATAAAACATCGACGTGTAATACGGGCCGACGGATAATTTGAAACCCGATAATCGATGCTTCTACCAGACCTGCACAAGATATTGCTAGCACATATATGCCAAGAAAATATTTATACGGAAGTGAACGTCAAGCGCGGCGCGCGCGTGCGCTATTATAATCGCATCGCATCGCATTTTCACGTTCGCATGGTCGACATTCCGAATACGCGGCTTCACCATCCGAACAATTTACTCCCTTCGTCCTATTCTTAACTGCGATGACGCACATCTTCTCGGTCGCGCGCGGATCCGTATTTTATTGTCAACCCTTCACTGACATCATGAGAACCGCGAATGAAAATGTAATCGCGCGAGGCACGTCACTCAGCCGAATTGTTCGCTTATAACACGCAGCGGAATATGCAGCCCTCTCTTATCTGTCATTGTGATTCCTCTTTTGAATACGCTCATGAAAACATATCTATACGTCGAAGCAATTATATCTATTCCGGAATCTGTCTCTGCCGCCCGTTTTACTTGTATATATTAAATCCGAAGGAGGAAATAATTAAATTAAATTGCACAACTTGTCTTAGTCTTATAAATTAGACGGTGTAATCCGAGAGATGTGAAGCCAGAATAACTTTAGTAAGCTCCAAATTTGATGCAATAAGTACATAGATACATAAGAATAATCTCCGTTTAAATTGTGTGAATCTTATTATCTGAACCGTAACTACAATAGGGAAAACGTTTTTCCTCATAGCATCAAAAATTAAATTATTTTAAATTATTTAACTTTTAATTATTATAATAATTATATCCGATATCAGTGTAATTGTTTTAATAGAAATCTTTCGACTGAATGTAATTCATTAATTCTTCTCATAATATATTTAATATCCGATTATAGATGAGTGTAAATATATTTGGAATCCAATTTTGTATATTTTTTGTAGATATTATTTTTAAATATAAATAAATTTTTTATATTAGGTTTTATTACTGATTATAGAGAAGCATTAAACGGTGATCAATAATAAATATAACACATATGTTTCCGATGCATCGGCCTTTGTAATTTAGTATTACTAATTATACACGATGCCAATGCGTAACAAAATATTATCATATAATTATCATATAATTATTAGACATAACGATTATGATCGATTTTACGGTACATGATTGTTGAATATAACTATCAAGTTTCATTTTGCGATAATTGTGGAAGTGCGCGATAGTTCCTAAAATTCCTAAAATTAAAATGAATATCTTTTAAATTGTAGATAGTGAAATACAGATATATAATTTTAAAGAAATAATAACTACACATACGGAACAAAACGGTTTTGCTAAAATATCTAAAAATTTGACTAGATACCGATTTAAAAGTAATTTTATTGGATTATTAAAATAATTATGTAGAAATTTAAATATTGATGACAATATTATAAAAAATTTTACACAACATTTAATCATTTTAAGTGTCCTATATAATTATTTTAATCCAAACAAATTATTTTAAGATTTACTAGCTAAATTTTTAGATACTCCAGTAAAAACGTTTTTTTTTTCGTGTTTTATCATTACGATAAGGATCAGTTACGGAGAATTTATGTCAGGGATTTAACATTCCCTGTATCGCTTTTTATAATCGATCGTTAACCGTGTTGAGTTAAACTCATTTCAATATTTCGATAGAGTGCAATTTGTGATCGAATCGCAGAATCAATAAATTCCGTTTGACATCGCAGTGAAGCGCGCTCATCCTTGTGTCACAAGGAATTTTTGAATACTTCCACGCTATATTAAATTTTGATTCTCTTTTGTTCATATATATAATATTTGCTGCATTATATAATTCAAGATTTCAAATCTGCTTTATAAAGGCATAAGAATTGAAAATTGTGATATTTTAAGTTCTACATAATTGCATTATTTTGTACATGGTCGAGATAATAATAATCAATCGGCTAGATTATTTATCAAATTTATCGTGAACATGCGGATCTGCAATAAACATCGAATAGTTCTTTATCGAAGTTACGTAGGACATTTGCAATTTTCTGTCTTCACTCCGTTTTTACTTTGCTACGCTTCGCTTTTTCCGAAATGTTATTCGTAAATATTTGATCGGAACAAATGTTGAAAACAGTGCATATTTTACGGAATAATATTTTTTTAGACAATCTTTTTCTTCTCTACGTACTCAGATTTTGCTGGTGCAATTTCGTGATCGCTGAAGCAGAAATTAAAGTTAATTGTGATGACAAATTTGTTACAACAAAAGATTACTCGTATAATACTTTTTAATAATTTATGTGAAAATTATTAAGCGAATAGAAAGAGGGTGAATTGAAAAATAATTTATTTTATATCGAGATTTCACGTATGGTTTGTGAGCTGCAAAATATATAAATTGCTTGGTTTTCTGCCGAAACTCCGTTTACTTTTATAATATTAAAATAACGTTAGGAAGAACTATCTTCTGAGGAATATTTATTATGTAATACAATAAAAGACATATAGCTAAGATCGACGCCATTTTACTATTTTGTATAGTTATTTTAGTTTCATGATCTTTTTCTTCAAGATTTTTATTGCGACGAAGATCTCCAACAAAACTTGGCCAGCATGGCTTAAGTGCGAATTCATTAATGTATTTTACATATTTCTTCAATCTTTCAGTTTTTTACCTCAAACGTTATTCTATATAACATACAACAAAAGACGTTATTTATAGATGTATAATTATATTATAATTATATTATAATTATTTTTGTGCTCCATAATATATAACATTTCGCTTTGCCGTAAAAAATTCTATTTAGTTTCTTTTTCATATTTTTTCTTACAAATAATACATATTTTATATATTGAGAAAAATTTTTAAAAACTAAATATAAAAACAATAATAATTAATAAAGCTTAAATAAATTACTTATTCTATTAGGTGTTGGAATTAATTCGTAGCGTTTTTTAATGAAAGAATGTTATTTATTTCACATGAGCATTAAAAAATACATTAATGAAAGTACTTCCCATCACTTGTAAAACGCTACGAATTAATTCCAACACCTAATATAAAAAGCTGTGCTCTAAATGCACTGTAAATGTACGTAAAAGTTTCAAAAATTTTTCTATCATGCGAGTGTGATATAAGTTTATGAATTCAATTCGTAAGAAAACTTTTGCGATGCAAAAGTAACTACATTTATTAAATACGACCACGCTAACAGATTTGATGACGCAGAAAGTTTTCTTACTTTTGCAACCTCCATTTTATCACTTGTATTACGAAGTTTCATCACTTTCCGCAATGGTGATGGAAGTTCGGGTGATGGAAGCATTGAGAAAGGGAAGCGAACGATAATTTTGCGGAGCGACAAGTCTCTACGGGGCGTCACCGCTTTCTTGCAGCACTCATCTTCCAATTTTGTTCAGAAAACCCAGCTCGAAGAGAAATGTGAATTTCTGTCGAAACTAAAACATGCTTCCGTTTTTCATACATTCATATTTCACGTTCAAAAAGATGTATTGGATTGGAACAAAAGTTTCGTAGCGTTAGCAATTCAACATTTAGGCAGCTATGTAACTCTGTTAAAAATGAACCAAATTTAAATTTAATAAATAAAAAATTTTAAAGTTTAAACTCTCTAATATGTTCGAAAAGTTACTATAGTTGTCAAAGTTGTTTAAAAAATATATAGTTGTGTATATGTGTGTGATATAAATGAAGTAGCGCTACGAATTTTTATTCCAACTCTATATTTTTTAAAATATTTCTATGAGATTCTATTAATCATTAACAATTAATCTTTAATTTTGATAATCGTATTAATAATTACAATCATATTATATTTAGAAATCAGTAAATCACTAATCCTAAAATATCGAGAAAATTGAGAAATACCTGGGAAGAATGATTTTGCTGAAATATTTAGATACCAATCTGAAAATAATTTTGTTGAACCATCAAAATAATTACAAAACATTTAAACTGCGTTGTTATGTGTAATGGTTATTAGAATGTCAAAATTTTTTTATAGCATTATGTTCATTATGCTACAGTCTCCCACATAATTATTTATTTTCATTTCCAATAAAATTATTTTTTGTATCTAGCCAAATTTTTAATTACTTTAATCGTTCTTTCCATGTAAAAAATATTTTTAAAATATTTAAAAAAAAAATTCGAAAAATTGTAAAGAAACACAACTTTCCCGCGAATATAACTCTTTATTTATTAACAACAGATTTTATAAATATCTGAAAATGCCGAGCATATTATGTATTTATGCGTAAAAGAAAAATTGAAATACCCGTGATTTCGCATTTGCTTGGAAACTATGGAAATCTTGTTTCATGTCAGCCAGAATCCTCGTGACTTTGTATTCCTTGGCGACGTGAAATTTTCCTTCAAGAACAGAGGTGCAGGGCAACATCTGAATTTCATAAATTCGCGTCAAAAGTTTTCTAATTTCTGTCTCGTCATCGCGTATAGAAACTCGTTGTGTATCACGATCCGGCACTCAAGCGCGATTCTGTCGAGCTATTTTACTACGACGATACGTATTATCACATTATGCAGCGTTAATAATGAATTAATTAAGATTATTGCGTTGCATTTATTAATTAGAAATTTGTCCTTGTTTGCAAGAATGCTCATTTCGGCTCAGATAAACTTACACTGTGGGCTTGCATGCGATCTCGCGAGTGTACAATACAATTTCTATAACGCGCCATTGGTGTAACGGTAAAACGATTGTGTTTCGTGTACCGCGTGACTCAGGATTTTACGTTCGCGAATAGACAGAAGAAATTATTGCATGTGTAGCGCGTGCCGCTAATGGCTGGCGCGATTGAAACTTCCGAAAATTGCACAGCTTGCAGGTGTTCCTTTACGAGAAAGAAAAGTAACGACACAACATTGCGGTTTAATTTACAATAAAACAAAAAAGATATTTTACCGCAGTTATGCGGCATCTACAGCGTTGGTGTTTCGTTTTTCACTTTGATGAAAAACAAAATTAGAAAGCAATTCTTATTTTTTTATGGAATACGTTAGATACGTAATTTTATAATTTTTATATTTTTTATAAAACAATACAAAATGTACTTTATAAAAATTTGCGTTGTTTGTAAAAATCTTGGAGACATCTAAACTAAATCTAGATAAAAAGTAGTACAGGTCTCTCGAAATAAAGTTTACAAATAAAACAAGCAAATAAGAATGCAATACGACACTTGATGCGTACAAGTACAAAAGTAATATATTTTAATTAAATATTACAAACTTTCTACTATATTTGGAACTATCTTCAGCGAGAAAAAGAAAATATTCAAAGGATTTCCGGGCTCTCTGGTTCACTCAACCAGTACCAGGTCATCCTTTGAAGCTTTTATTTTTTCGGAAAATTGCTCCAAATGCAGCAGAAAGTTTTTAATGCTTAATTAAAATATTATTGTTTTTGTAAAACTTACTCTGTTAAATCTATAGTATGTCAAAATTAACCTAACGTGAGTCACCACTGCTCCTACTAAATGTATTATTTTTTATCAAAATGATAATTAAATTTGACATTATACAAATTTGTCACTATATCAAATTATATAATGTCAAATTGACAAGATTTAACAGTGTATGTGTACCACACTTTTATTTGTTTTGTTTAAACTTTGAATTTTTAAGTGTCTAAATCTTATGAAATATTAACAATACATTTTCGAATATATTTTAGATATTTTTATGCATCTTTCACAGACAGAAGCGTGAGAGATACACAAAATATGAGAAAAGATATCGATTGCTCTGATCCATTTGCGTCGATAAACCATTTACGATAAAACTTCCACTCTCTGTCAATCCAATTGCCCACATGTTTTCGCTTGAATGTACTTCGGTTTGCTACATTTTCGTCGTTTTACTTCCATTCGTTTAGTATTGACATTTTTAGCCTCTCGTTAGTGTCTGTTAGTTTTCCATTACGCACATCCATCGCGTTTATCGGATTTCAAAGACTCTCGTCAAGGTCTCACTAGTATGACGCGCGTACAAAGTGGTTCAAAATTCGAACAGCATGAAACTTATCCCTTAACAAATCACTGATAAAATACCGCATATGCCTATATTAATTTACTGATTTTTGTACAGTATAATTACGAATACAATACAATTAGATTTATATGTAGTACATAGTGAAAAAAGAATTTTGCTGAAGTGTCCAAAAATTTAGCTAGATACAGATCTGAAAATAATTTTGGATTTAAAAAATTACATAGAAAACTTAAGCATGATGAACAACGCTACAAGGTTTTGATATTTTAGCAACCAGTTTGAGCGTAATATAATATCCTGTATAATTAATCCTATATAATTAATTTAGCTCAACAAAATTATTTTTACATTTGCATCTAAATATTTAATATTTCAGCAAAACCACTTCTTTCCCTGTAAGAATAATATTTTAATTTTCTCTCTGAAATATAAGCGCGATTTGCGTGAACATCGACAGAAGATAGAGATCGATCTCTTGAATTTATATAGTTAAAATTGAATTTATATAGTTAAATTTTTAGAAATTTCAATAAAACCGTCCTTTCCATATAGAAATAATACTTTAATTTCCTTAAACATATATATACAGCGCGATTCATGTTGAACAACAACGGAAGATTGGGATAGGATCTCTCGAACGGATTCGATAAGGAACACTATCCGCATCTCGCAAACGTTTTGTTGACATTTGAAATTCCATTATTAGAGAAGCAAGCCTCTCCGTCTACCCGACTCGATTGAAAATGGAACTGGGTCCGTGAGCACCCTCCAAGCGACACTCGCGAGCCACCATCGTTATATCAACCCCCGTCGACGTGAAGGCTAAAGCAAACATGAATAAAGATAAGTGCCGGTGATTGGCCAACTGTGAAGCATAGTCACAGTACTGGACGAAACGTGCGATATTGGCGTAATCTTCGATAAACCTTTGTAGAATCGACGAGCTCCGATATTCGATTCGCTATTGGTGATTGCGGTTTACGCGATGTTAATCGAATCAAAATCAAACTTTATATTAAAATTCTGTGATTTAATTTTAATTTTATACAATGTTAGAATCACACTTTGAAATTACGAAATTAATATTAAAATAATATATAAAAGCTCCAAAGAAATAAATTATAAATTAAAAAACAAGCTTGTGCGAGCCGATACGATGGTGATTGTGTGTAAAAAATATATTAATAAAAAAGAATTTGAACGTTTCGATTTTGATTTGAATTTTCTCTTTAGTATAATTAACAAAAGAACTTTATTTCGGTTTACAATAAAACCAGTTGAGAATTATCAAATTGATAAATACGGAACGTTGTCAAACCAGAAAACATGTAATATTAGATATTAAAACATTACAACATTACGACTTCTCGGAGATATAAGATAAAATAGGGAAGTCTCGTATACTCGAACAAGATGAAATGATAACCCTGCGAAAGTAAAATAGCAATTTTTTTAGAAGAATAATAAAAATTATCGATTAACAAATTATAGACTTAGACTTGAGCAACGAAGATGTCATAATATAAAACGTTTAAAACCATCAGTCATAGCTAACGAGCGGCGTTGTAATAGCACAGCCGACATGATGTACGGCGCAAAAGTACCGCGGTAGAAAGGGTTTAATGTATCGCGCGAATTTAAAGGACGTCTTTTATTGCGCCACATGGTGAACGAGCAATAAAAAAAAAGGACCACGTATAAAGTTTGAAGAATAGGGAATCTTCCATTCGGAGCTCCCGTGTCTTTTTAATTTAACTTTTCATTATCCTCCGCAGAGAACACCTGGCATTGTTCGTATTTTATCGTTCACGGCAAGCTCGTGAAAAGTTGACGAGACAGGCAACGCGATTATTTAGCCACTTCCTTCTAGGCCGCGTGCAGGACACTAGTTTCGAAGCGCTCGGTCTGTGTGGGCGCGCGCGTGTGAAAAATTAATCCGAGTAACGAAGAAAAAGAGAACAATTGCACACCGCCGTGGGGAAAAAGACTTGCCTGGTGGAACCCGTGCACGAAGTAGTTAAAGTCGAGGCGACTTAATTTAAATTACATGTCCGAGATTTAATTATAACGCAGTGTTGCGGCTCAGGTAGAGATGCTTATCTGTCTTTCTTCTGTCCTATATCCTACGTATTATTTATCTAAAGTTAAATTAATGTAGAAAAAAGGAACAAAAGTAATGATTAATTAACATTATTATATATGGTTTATGTAATAAATCGCGCGAATTCGTGTCGTTTCTCAATGTTTTGTGGACAGAATCAACTGTCATACGTTACAAGTACTGACTCCATTCGTTGAAAGATTGCTCAGTCTTTTGGAAATTGCTTTTGCTTTCGATTTTCAATCCACGACAATGATTAATGTGTAAAGGCGATTATTTATTTGATCCTCTTGCAGAGCTTACGCAATTCTTAAAATAAACGGAATTGGAACGAAAAGCTGACAATGAGAGCTTCGCGAAAGCTTCTTTACTTCGAAATGTCAAAACGACATTTCGCGTTTGATATTTTCCCACACAACAATAGATCCAACAGCGATTTATAGCGAGTATACTGAATGTATACATGCTAGAAAATTCCTCGTATTTTTAATAGATTTTTTTAATATCGGTAACGTAAGATAAATTTCTTTAAAAGCTTAAGAGCTTTCAATCCAATTCTTTGATTTTTCTCATGTCTCTTCCAGTCTTTAGAAAAACCCACGCTGTGCATTTAATGTAATTACATTAAACACTAAACATAAATTCATTCGTGTACATTCTTTTGCTCTTATTGTATCGGCAGCTGATACCAATAGCAATTTCACGGTCGTACGAAAAGCGGCGCAAAATCTCTTCGGATTTTCCCAGAGTGACAATGCCAACGCATTAAATCGTCCGAGGGATTTCCGGATTTATACGCGCGTGACTGTTATCGCGACGTTATTCGCGACGGCGCGGAAACGGCGCTCGGGAAACGGGCGATTAATCGTGTCCGTGACAATTTATGCAAATTCATCGCGACGCTCGTTTTCTTGTAACCGGACTTTGTCGAGAGATCTTGACAATTCCGCGCAAGAATGAGCCTGACGACTTGTGACATTGTCGAGAGCCCTTCTCCACAGCTTAACTGTGTGAAGTACGTCGACACGACATTTAAAAACTATATATTCCTAACCGATCATCATTTGATAAATAATTACGGTCTTACAAATCTGTAATTGTCAGTCATCTGTATTTATTTCTAAAAATAATTTTTTCTACTTTTTTATATTATAAAAAATTTATAATATTATATTATAATTACAATATAATTCTGACATATAATCTTTTAAATTTAAAAAGACATAATGCTTATTTGACCAATCAGTGATTTGCGAATGATAGATTTAATCGTTTACTATACAGCTACTATATAGCTATATATTTATTTCATATGTCATTTTGTATTGTAATTATTATACAGTTTGATCTGTTCTTCGATACGTGTTCACATAATTAATCATTCAGATTCATTTATAATGTTAACGTCAGCCAGTATATAAACGTAACAGTTTGCCTTCGACCTTTTAACTCTTCATCGATTAGTGAATTGCTGTCATTCAAATCTAAAGTGCAGAAAAAATTTTCTGTACCGCGTGACTAATTCAATTATGAGAAATGTCTAATTAAATGTCGATTAAAAGGAAAATAATGAATTTTTCCGTTTTTAATATTAAATTTCTAGAGGAAAACGAGAGATAGAGAGAGATAAATATCATTTTTATTGCTAAATTGATTAACAAAGGAGAACTTGACAGTCGATGAAAACTTGACAAAAAATAAAAATAAGAATTTGTATCTTTATTTATTGCGCATGGAACAATAGTTTGTATGGCATAATATCTTAAAAGTAAAGTTATCTTGACGTTAAACATGAAAAGATAGAGTGTATATACATTCAATATTTTTATATACTCTTGCGTATATTGTGGTTAATTTCTGCGAATGAGTTTTATAATTTTTCACGTGTCATCTCGCATTTTGAAATTACTTTCATCATAATAGAAATGCATCACTTTATTGGTTGATACTAATGTTACCACTATGTGACCTCAGCGTTAATGGATACTTTGATGTAAAATTTACATTATTCGTCGGTATGTGTTTTTATTACATACGTGTTCCATATTCCATCGAAAAAAATGACCTCGCAATATGAATGATATACTTTTTATTATCTCCTATTAAACATGAATTCACATATGCGAATGTTATCAATTTTTTACTTTAAATATGTATAAATGCATTTCTGATGAAGGAAAAAGTCACTCGCAGCGATTTGTCATTAAAAGACTCTCTCATTCTCACAAACTAAATTTCGAGATACCATACTGAGAAAAATTATTTGTAACTGTGATTACACATACTGCTACAATTATGATTATTATTGCTATAATATTGATAATAATAATTATATGTACAGTTCTATTAACGAATATAGTTGATAACAAAAAATTACTATAATTATTATCAAAATAGTTGCCTGCTGTAAATTAATTATAATTTAATTATAATTTAATCATTTTTTTAAGGTAACATATAAGTATACTGAAAAAAGGGTCTGATAATAGCTATCGAATGTTGAGTGAAATAATTCCAATTAAATATTCGATTTAACAAGTATTACCGAACAGTTAATTATATTATATTATTATATTTGATAATATTTATACTTACTAAATATTTAGAAAAATAAAATAACATTATTGCAATAATAATCATAATTCTAGTAACACGTAATTATATAATTACAAAAATAAATATAATTACCAAAAATTTTTTTTCAGTGCAGATGTGAATTAAACGCATATTTATTCTAGTAATTGCCTCTTCCCTTTTTTTTTCTTGTTTACATCATACTAACACAGTACTGGCGGCGAACGCAGTGACCGATTCATATCCACGAATTGTTAGGTGAGCTTAATTGCTCTACATTCTTTCGGAATCGACAATTCATGGAAGATGGATGCGTATATCGTTTCGGCGCGTCATCGTTTGCACGAATTGCTTTCTACATCGTTTACATCGCTGACGCACGCAATATTTCAGAGATCCGTTGGATGCACGACGAATTTCCGGTAATCACGACGAATTCATGCGCGACTGAACCGAAACGTTCCGCTGATCTTCGATCTTTCGCACCATAATCGATATAATATCGACGAAAATTTCAACTAACGATGCTTCGCAAATGTCAGCTGATATGATGCACACAGCTGGCGTTAGTCACTCGTACACGCGAACAATGTCAGGTCGTTACACATGGAACAATAGTTCGCGAAAGTTAGTTTTGTGAAACGCTGATACACGAATAATCAATCATTGCGCGTATCATTCTAAGGTGATGGACCTTTTCATAAATTCTCAAGTGTCTACGAAATGTTAGGAACTTTTAAGTTATAGTAAACAGTCATTTTTCATAATACCTGTCATTTTTCTTCGCTTACGGGATGATTTGCAGAAGCATGTGTAATACTTGCGGAACTCCATCGCAGACTTCTTTGATTTATATATTTTGTTCGTCGCTATTCGTGGCAACTTCGTCCCGTATATATGTTTCTGGAATTTTAATTAACGCTTCGAGTGATCGAATGAATTATATTTTGTAAGCCGCAATAGTCCGTAATTAAACTTTGATTATTACTTAACCGATAACATACGAAGTGACTAATTATTCATTGATGAATAACCAACAGCTTCTGATGATTAATGATAAATATCGCGCGTTCACTATCATTGCTGTTAATTATTGCACATATTTATCACTTACATCAATAATCATATAATTATATATTAATCATTTCTCTGATTATATATAAATTTGGATGTTGTATCTTTAATAGAATATAAATATACATGAAAATATGCGCAATATAAAGTAAATATTAATTAATACTAAAGTATAGACAGTAGATAATTAAATTAAATTATATTATTAAAATATTGATTTAAATTAGATTGAAAGTTAAAAATACATCAAATCTTGTGAGTTAATGCAGTACAAACTTACATATTATGAAGTATAAGTGTAGCGAAAGCCACCAATTAGCATCGCGGAAAATAAGCAATAAAATTCTTTACATGTCCTTTTTTAACCATTTTTGCTGATTTGTTCAAATTTACTACACGATTATATATCTGGGTCAATATGATTAAAAAGCTCTAAAAAATAAAAAAATCTTTATAGGAAAAAGATTTTATACTAATAGACGAAGTCATTAAATATTAACCTGAAAAATAGTCTGGTAATATCTACCAAATGTTGAATGAAATAATTCTAATTAAATGTTCGATTAATATAACAAAAAATAATTTTACTTTTCTAAATATTAGTACGTATTACCAAACATAATAATATAACCAATCGTATGATTACATACTTACTAAATATTTGAAAAAGTAAAATTATTTTTATATTATAATCGAACACTTGATACGAATTATTTTACTCAACTTTTGATAATTACTTTTTTTTCAGTGGAAAGAAAAAGATTTTTAAATAAAGTATTAATAAGAAAATATATTTTGGATCAAATAGATCCGAACAGATCAGCAGGATTTTAAAAGAGTATTACTGTTTGTAAAAGAAGACGTAAAGCAGAGCGGCTATTCCATCATTTTCGATCTTAAAGTAATATGAAATTTATGGCAACAAACAATATCTTTTTGTAGTAACATGTTTATAATTACCTTATACAATTATTGCTTCCTGAGAGTATAAGTATGACCATTAAATGTTTAGTATATTCTGTTCAAAAATATAAACAATATTGTGAGAAATGGACAAAATAGCCCCGCTCTATTCTATTATTATAAACAATTGTACTATAATGTCTTATATAAATCATCAACCGTATTCAAGTAGAAAATGATTGAGCATTTCGTACCCGTTTCCGTTTTCTTACGCGTGACTCTATATAACTTCATATCTCGCGAATGAAATCATATCTTCATGCTAGCCACGCGATTCCCAAAGGGACACAAGCAATAAACAGTTCCGTTGTAGTAA